>NC_057396.1:75427539-75613089 GCF_019320065.1 Cervus canadensis
CTCCCTTGAGGAATATAGGTGTTTGCAGGTACCCACTCTTGGGTGATACATTACAGGGTTTAAACTTAGATAAGGTCCCTCTTAGTAAATACTACCAGATTGTGCCTTATTAGTTTTATTAAAACAATTTTTTTTGAGAAAATGAGTTTTTTAAAAAATGTATTTATTTTATTATTATTGTTTGGCTGTGGTGGGTCTTCGTCACTACACGTGGGCTTTCTCTAGTTGCTCTGAGCGGGGGCTTTTCTTCCTTGCAATGCTCGGTCTTCTCATTGAGCTGGCTTCTCTTATTACTGAAGCACAGGCTCTAGGGGAGTGGGCTTCAGTAGTTGTGGCCCATGGGCTGGGGTGCTCCATAGCATGTAAGGGCTTCCCAGGTGGTGCTAGTGGTAAAGAACCCACCCGCCAATGCAAGAGACTTAAGAGATGCAGGTTTGATCCCTAGATCGGGATCCTCCCTGGAGGAGGGCAAGCTAATCCACTCCAGTATTCTTGCCTGGAAAATCCCATGGACAGGGTGGCCTGGTGGGCTATAGGCCATAGGGTCACAAAGGGTTGGACACAGCTGAGGAGACTTAGCACGCACGCACATGTGGGGTCTTCCCAGACCAGGAATCGAACTGTGCCCCTTGCATTGCAAGGCGGAGTCTTAACCACTGGACTACCAGGGAAGCCCCATTATTTAGTTTTAGAATTCAAGGGAACTGTGACCTCTAACCTCAGGCAGCTGTCAACTAGCAATTTTACTGCTTGTAGGGCATGAACTTAGTCTGTGATTCAGAAAATACTCAACAGAAGTAGCTTAGCACAGGCAAAGGGCGCTTAAACGTTCCCACCCAACGGAACGGCCCACCTCAGTTATGTAGACTTATGAGTCAGCCAACACTATATTTCACCTTTAATCTGATGATGTTTTAGAACTCCATACAGACGATGGTGTAATCAACTGCCCAACTGGCCAGGGACAGAGGCAAAGCTATGTATCTATTAAATATCATTTAGTTTTTCTGTGTCTGGATTAAAAAGAAGGCTATATTTCCCAGTCTCCATTACAGTTATGTTGAAGCCATGTGATTGGGTTTCAGGCGAATGGCATGTGGGTTGAAGTGATATGATCCAACCTTAGGCCAGGCAATTTAAAGCATTCTATATGGCTTTTAAAAAAAAATAATTTTTTAAAAGTCTAGTTGATGGACA
Organism: Cervus canadensis; assembly: GCF_019320065.1. NCBI lineage: Eukaryota > Metazoa > Chordata > Mammalia > Artiodactyla > Cervidae > Cervus > Cervus canadensis. Next base: position 75,428,737 of record NC_057396.1, read on the forward strand.
TACAGTTGATTTACAATGTTGTATTAATATCCAGTCCACAGTAAAGTGATTCAGTTATGTATATACTTTCCCAGGTTTCTTGTTACTCATTTTTATCACACTCTAGATGTTCTGACCTGCTGTTTTCCCTGGATTGTGTAGTCTTCATAACATTTAGGGGTTCTATCATAATCCATGCAGGGAGTGATTCTTTAAATAGTATTCCTTCTTTAAACATTTACATTTCTGCTAATTTTTTTGCTTTAAAAAAATGATGTTGTGATAAACCTATTTGTAGAGTAAGATTTTTCAAATTTAGAATAACATCCCTAAGATGGATCTGAAAAAAGGCTTTTTAATGATTCCGATGATCAGGGTGAATCTGACTCAGTGCAGATGAAGACTTTGTGTTAACTTAGGAGCAGGCCTTCTAGTCCAGCATTCAACCGTGAATTAGGTCCAGTTCAGCTTTTTTATTTGTATGCTTCTCTAAAACACGTATATTCACCACATTACATGTATAGTTAAAAATATTCAGGCCAGATAGACAATTTTTTTGCGGGAGGAGTTGCCTTGAGCAGCTTGCAGGATCTTAATTCACCAGGGATGGAAGGCACGCCCCCCGTGGTGGAAGCACCCACTGCTAACGGCTGGACAGCCAGGGAATCCCTAAGACAGAATTGTTTGGGATCAGTCTCCCGAAGCACCGCATCTTAGACAAAGCTGTATCTGCCTAAATGTCTTTCTCTCTCTCTCTCACACACATACACAAACACACACACACACACTCTGGAGAATTATAAGATGTACAAATGTCTGTCTAGAAAAACAGATGTTTGGGGCAAGTTCTCTTTTGATCCTGAGGTTTTATTTAACCGGACAGCTCATCAAAACACAGCAGCAGTGAGAAATAAGGACCCTTCTATCCAGGCCATCCTTCTTTGTGGAACAGGAAGAAAGAACTGAGCCCCTGGAGCCTCCCCCCATGTCACTGAGTCAGTGGGAAAGCTGGAATAATTCTGTTGCCCCTGGTGTGATGTTCCCTGGGAGTCATGATGAGCTGCTGATAAACGGCATGTGGCTATGGGGTAACTGAAATAGCTCTGATGTTTTTGTGGAAGCTCTGATTTTGAATACTCACCCTCTCACCAACTGTATGATTTTAAATAGTTTGTTTTTACAGAGTGAAGTATCCTTCACTGTAAAATAAGACCATCACAAAGGATGATATCTGCTGTTTCTTTCTCACTTCTTCCCTCTCCTTCCAAACCAGGCTGCTCCTGGCTAGGACAGTTCACAGTCTGATTTGGAAGAGGCTATGCCTTCCTCTTGCCAACAAACAGCCTCGAGGGGTTTAGCAGGAGCTTCCTCTGCAGGGCCTCCTTCACCTCCTTGTTGCGGAGGCTATAGATGAAGGGGTTGAGCATGGGGGTTATGATGGTGTAGCAGACAGACACTACCTGGCCGCTGGTATCATCGGTGGATCCATGGGGCTGGACGTAGGTGAAAATCACGGTGCTGTAGAAGATGGCAATGGCCAGGAAGTGGGAGGCACACGTGGAGAGGGCCTTCTCCTTCCCAGCTGCTGAGCGCATCCTCCCAATGGCCAGCAAGACCAGGCTGTAGGAGGTGAGGATGAGGGAAACAGGCAGAAGGAGAACCAGGGCAGAGAAGACATAGAGGATCACTCTTGCCACGGCTGTGTTTGCACAGGCCAGGCGGAGAAGGGGTTGGATGTCACAGAAGTAGTGTGGTACCTGGTTGGGCCCACAGAAAGGCCGAGCAAAGACATTCCCCGATTCAAGAGCAGAATTAGCTCCACCAAAAGCATAGGAAGCAGCCACCAGCTGGAGACAGGTGCCCCTGGTCATGACAGAGCCGTAGTGGAGAGGTCGGCAGATGGCCGTGCAGCGGTCGTAGGCCATGGAAGCCAGCAGGAAGCTCTCAGCTGTGGCGTGCATCACAAAGAAGGTCATCTGGACCACGCAGCCCTTGAAGGAGATGGACCTGTCAGAAGCCAGGAGGTCGACCAGCAGCTTGGGTGTGACTACCGAGGAGTAACAGACATCGAGGAAAGAGAGGACGCTGAGAAAGAAGTACATGGGACTGTGGAGGTGGGAGTCCGTGAGGACGAGCGCCATCATCCCCAGGTTGCCCACCAAGGTCATGGCGTAGATGAACAGGAAGCCTCCGAAGAGAAGCTTCTGGAGGTCTGGGTCATTGGAGAATCCCAGCAAGATGAAGTGGGTGACAGGGGTGTAGTTTCCAGTGGCAAGGGCTAGTTCTCCAGGCATCATCTGCAGAGGTGACAACTGACCATCACTCAGACAGTATTACTGGGCGTGTCCACCCGTGCAAGGTACAATACAGGAGAACACCAAGCAGGTATAAGTCTTCTTTGAAAGGAAGTAATGGGGGCCTTCGTTGGTGGTCCAGTGGCTAAGACACTGTGCTCCCAGTGCAGGGGGCCTGGGTTCGAATCCTGGTCAGGGAACTGGATCCCACATGTGGCAACGAAGACCCGGCACCGTCAGACAAATATTTAGAAAGTAAACAGGAAGTATCTTACCGTAGTGGATGGGGTGTGGGCTGTGAAGCCAGACAGACCTGAGTCTTCATTCTGACCATGACACTGTTTGTATCAGCGGTTGAGACACTGGTTGTGTCTCCTTGGAAAAGCTGTATCCATGAGCCTTATCTTTCTCACCTATGCAAGGGAGAACATATGTCTATTCAGGGTTGCTCTGTGCCCTAGGTGAAAAAACCAAATTGTAAAAACCTCTGAATATCTGGAAGACAGTGAACAATCAGTAAATGTGAGGTCACTTCCCCTTTCTCTTGTGCCTGTATCTCTAAATGCAGGTCACAATATGCAGCAGTGAAAGTCAAGGTCCTGGTGGTGTGGCAGAATCCTCTCATATGATTCAGCCTTGAAATGTAACCTGCAAAATCAGCTTCCTGCCCTGGACTCCTGTTTCCCCACCTAGGTCACCCGTGCAATTTTCATATTCACTCTTCCTTTTGTAACTGTCTTGGTTTAGGGCTTAATGTCGTCCAAATGAAAATGTCCATGAGTCTCTGGTCCACAATGAATGTTGGTTTTTCTTTTTCTCTCATAGGATGACAGCCAGATTACACACACACACTCACACATACGCACTCACACATACACACACACTCACACACACATATCACATACACAGTCACACACTCACATACACACACACACACACTTATACACACACATGCACACACACACAGCCACTCACATACACATTCACACTCACACACACTCACACACTCAGACACACACATGTGTGCACACACACACTCTCACTCTTACACACTCACACACTCACACACGGAGTCATTCAGCTCTGGGTTTAGGCTGAGCCCCTTCATCCTGCTTCCCAGGAGGTGAGCTCTCTGGTCCTCCTCTCCCGCTCCCTGTCTCTTACTATCTTCCCTGCTCCAGACAGACTAGGTTCCCTCCTCACCTACTCCTCCCGCCCGACTCCCAGAGGAACTCAGGAGTCCTTCAAGGCCCATCTGTGATCATCCTCACTGATGACCTTGACTGACAGCCTTGCAGATGGACCGCAGCTCCCAGCTAGTGAAGGGCCTCTGGATGTCCTGCCTCAGCCCTGCCGGGGCCTCCCCTCACCCGGCTGAATTCCCTTCCGTGTGCGGCTCTCATCTGGAGGTTGCATCTGACTCACAGGGATGCATTTAGAATTGCTTACAGGGCTTGGTCAACCTTCCTGAGTCCTCCTTCCCCACCCACCCCCAACTGCATTGCTTTGATTCTCTATCACATTGGAACTTCCCAAGCAGAGGCTGATTTACGTTTTGTATCAAAGCAAAGAGCAAATACTTGAACAGCCTCTGTTATGCCAAAAATATTCGAACAATTGCAGTTGTTCAAAAGTATTTAAACAACAATTGTCAAAATAGTATAAAGCATGGCTTTGGTTGTTTAGGACCTTGAAATATTGTTGACACGCAGACTCCCTCCCGGGACACAGGTGTGAAATTGCGTGACGCCCCCTCGGCGGTGGGAGCCGTTGGAGGGAACAGTGAGGCTTCAGAAAGGGAGGAGGAGGCTGGGGCCTGAACAACGACGAAGGGGTGGCTGGACGCGGGGAGGAGGGTGTGCGACAGCCTGGAGGTGGGAATTAGCCGCCACGATAAACGGAGCATTTTTACTGGCAAAAAGTGCAGCGGAACTCCACGTCTTTGAGCCGCGGTTTGCCCTTTTCCCTCGGTTTCTGTGAGCTAGGGAGGGGATGGGGGTCAATGCCCGTAGCACACTCCTGGACACAACAGACCCGCAAGTTATGTAAGCGCTCATGCCCCAGGTTAGATTAGGAACTGGTAGGGGCTGGGAGCCCTGAATGCAGTGGGGGCTCAGGAGATGCTGACAGGCTGGCAGAGCAGGGGGTGGGGCGCGTCCAGATTTGGGGGAGAGGAAGAAGAGGACAGGCGACCTCAGCTCTCTGAACCCCCTCTGCTGGGGGACTCAGTAGGACTTCCGATGGACCATCACCCACCTCAGCGGGCGGCGCTCCCACCTGGCGCACCTCCAGCGGGAACTCAGGAACCTCCCCGCCAGGCACGCGGGGGACCCCGAGACTCACTGCCACGCCAGCCGTGTCTTTGGGGTTCTCTCTAGAGCTGTTTCTGGAGTCAGAGCTGGTGGCAGGGCACCCGGCTCAGGTGAACAGAGAGCGGCCCTCAGGACTGAAGCTGAGGGCGCCTCCGGTCCTGCCACTTTATCAGGCTGGCTCTGCCCTGTCCTGACCCCAGGTGCGGTGGAGGCTCAGAGCTCCGGGGAGGCCCTGAAACATGCCGGGTCCTCATCCTCTCCTGGGGCCCCGGGAGGGGCCTTCTCAGGGCAGAAGGGATGATCCCCTGCAGAATCTGGTCACTTGCTTTGGTCTTGAGGCAGAGGAAGGTTAGGGTCTCCTTGAGGAGTTGGAGCTTATGGTTCCATCTTGGCAGCAGGAAGACTCAGCAGGAAAGACAGGAGCAATTCTGCCTCCTCCCTGAATTCTGAAGTCTGGATGACGGCCCCTTGGGAGCTTGCTGGAATCTGGAGGCCAGTTTGCCCAGCTATTCTACTAAAGGGCCCAGGGGAGCTTGGCTGGACACTGAGGACCTGCCCTGGGCTGCAACCCTGGAGGCCGAGTCGGTGGCGCTGAGCCCCACGGGGAGCGAGTCTGGGGGGGGTCAGGCCGGCCGCGCCCCGTTCCTCGCCGGCCCCGTGTCCCAGCCACGGGGGAGCGCTGAGCGGGCTGGGGACACAGGGGCAGGCATCCCGGGGCCTGACCCTCCCTGGGAGGCTCTCCTGGCTTCAGCCACCAGGGACTTGTCTAAGCAGGCGCTGGGGGCCTTGTTAACAGAATGGGTGGTTTATCTACATTAGAAATTAAAAAAACTGTATTTTCAGAAGTGAAGCTAGCATTTAAGCACAGGAAATGCCAATGGGTGCAAGGAGGAGCCAGGGGAATGGTTAACCTGGAGCAGAAACCACCCGGATCATCTCCCAGGTGTGGCTTTTCCCCTCTTTTCCTCTCTCTGACTCTGCTTTGTGGGTGGCGGGGAGCAGGCCTGCTCTCTATTTGTCAGCTGACTCTGCTCCCCTGAGCCTGACCCTTGATGGCTCAGCTGAGGCTCCTGGAGTGGGGGTGGGGGAGGTTCTGGAATCAGGAGTGTCTGAGATGAAGAGGAGTACAGGGCACGTGACCCAGCGGCTCTCAGCTGAGACGCAATGGTGCAGCGGAGCTCTGAGTCAGGCCTGGATTGCCCAGTGGGAAGACCAGGAGCTAGGGCACCAGCAAAGTCTAGGCAACAGCATCAAATAAAAGTCACATGTGGTCATTAAAGAGGAGGAGATGGTTGGATGGCATCACTGACTCAATGGACATGAGTTTGAGCAAGCTCCGGGAGATGGTGATGGACAGGGAAGGCTGGAGTGCTGCTGTCCATGGGGTCACAAAGAGTCAGACACAACTGAGCGATTGAACAGCAACAAATTGTCATTAAAATAAAGTCCGGGAAAAGATACACACAGGGATTTTGGAATTTTCTTTAAGATTATCTGGGTGGATGCATAGGGAAAAATAAAGAATATATTCTGGAGAGAATTGGCAATCTAAATATGAACTGTGAATTAGATGACAAAACTATATCACTACAAGGGTCCCAGTTTTGATAACTCTGTGGGGTTTTCCTAGGAACTGCTCGATAAAGTGTCTAGTGATAATGGTTTTGAATGTTATATATGTTAATATTTTATGTGGAGTAGGAAATGGCAACCAACTCCAGTAAGAATACTGGAAAATACATGGAAAATCCCATGACAGAGGAGCCTGGCAGGCTACAGTCCAGAGGATTGCAGAGTTGGACACAACTGAGCACACACATGCATGCATTAATATTTTATGTATTCATTATGCACATATATGTATATAAATGGGGCAAAAACAGAGAATTGGTGAGTCTAAAGGGTATGTGTCGTGTGGTTTAGTCTCTAAGTCGTGTCTGACTCTTGTCCACCACCAGGCTCCTCTGTCCGTGGGATTTCCCAGGCGAAAATACTGGAGTGGGTTGCCATTTCCTTCTCCAGGGGATCTTCCCTGCCCAGGAATTGAACCTGGGTCTCCTGTATTGCAGGCAGATTCATTACCGACTGAGCTAGGAGGGAATCCTGTATTATTTTTGCAACTTAAAAAGTTATGTTAAAATACATTACAATTATAAAATAAGTTATATTAAAAGTTAAAGTCTGAGTGGGAGGAGTGCTGATGGGAGAAATGCTAAAATTGTTAACTGTTCAAATTGAATAAGAAGTAAATCTGAATTAATATATCACACTATCTGCTTTGTATATGTTTGAACCTTTGAATCCTAGTTTAATTTTTCAAATTGAAATCCACTTGACATATCACATTTTTTGTACCAATTTAAGGTGTATAGCATGCTAATTTGATACTTTTATGTATCGTTGCCATTGTAATGGTAATTAGCACCTCTATTGTCACATAATTATTATTTCTTTTTAGTGGTTGAATTAATGAAGATCTAGTCTCTAAGGCTTCCCTGGCGGCTCAGACGGTAAAGAATTTGCCTGCCGAGGCCGGAGACCTGGGTTCTATCCCTGGGTTGGGAAGATCCCTTGGGGAAGGGCGTAGCAACCCACTCCAGTATTCTTGCCTGGAGAATCCCGTGGACAGGGGAGCCTGGTGAGCTATAATCCACAGTGTCGCAAAGAACTGGACACGACTGAGTAACTAACAGAAGCACACACAGTCCCTTAGAAAGTTTGATGACTATAGAAAATATTGCCTGTGTTCACTGTTTTCGCACTAGATCTCTAGGATTTACTATTTGGGGCAAGTCTGTACCCTTAACAGCATCAGACCTGTGTCACATCTCCCCGTGCCTGGCAACCACCGTTGTACTCTGTCTTTATGAGTTCAGGTGTTTTCTAGGTTCTTCATGTAAGTGGTGTCACGCAGTGTTTGTGTGTCTCTGTCTGACTTCTCTCCCTCAGCTTCCTGCTCTCAGGGTCCATTCATGTTGCTGCAAATGGCGGGATGGCCTCTCTCACGGCTGAAGAACATCCCGTTGAATATATATACACCACATGCTCTGTATCCATTCATCCGCTGGTGAATTCAGGTTGTTTCCATATATGGCTATTCTGAGTGATGCTTCCGTAAACATGGGGGTGCGTATTAATACTAATTTTAAAGAGCTCTGAAGTACCACAGAAAAGTGAAAACTTTCTTGCAATTCTTTTCACTCCGTTTACAGTTTAAAATTTGTAAATAGAGTGAAGTAAAGAAAATAATTTTTTCAGTAGTTATGTTACAGACAACAGAACTGATATTCAGAGAAAAGAAGTCTCCTACCCAAGGTCACGCAGCTCATTAGTTTTGGACTCAAAGCTTTAACCCTTGTTTCTTGGGCCCCCAGCGTACAATCTTTAGATGAAGCCTCCATCCTCTTAAATGGTGTGGCATCAACAACTTGGGATTAATGAGTGTGTAGTACTTTCTTGCCCTGAAAGTTGCTTAGGCACTTTACTGCTTCACCTTTGGGGAGACTTAAGAAAAAACACCCAGAGACTAATATGATACCCTATGTCCACTATTTTGGCTTAGTAACTGTAGATGTTTTTGCTATATATGTTTCAGATCTTTTCACAAGAATTTTATTTATTTTGTAATTTTCTTTCTTTCTTTCCTGTTGGCGGTGTTGGCTCTTCATTGCTGCTGGGCCTTTCCCTAGCCACAGCGAGCAGGAGCTGGTCTTCCCTGCAGCACACGGGGCTCTCTTTTGGGGCACGCAGGCTATAGGCACAAGGACTTCAGCATGTTTGGTCCCCAGGTTCTGGCGAATGGGCTCAGTCGTTGAGGCAGGCAGGCTTAATTGCTCCACGGCCCATGGGAACCTCCTGGACCTGGGATCAAACCCGTGTCTCCTGCATTGGCAGGCGGATTCCTTACCACTGAGCCACCAAGGAAGCCCCTTCAGATTTTTTTTTTTTAATTTTACTTTTAACTGTAGGATAATTGCTTTATAATGTTGTGTTGGCTTCTGCCATACATCACAGATCTCTTTTTTTGTTGTTAATCAGAGAAATAATACATTAAAGTTCATTGAAATCCGCATGTGATCTACCCTAGTTCCAAGACTCTCTTTCTTTAGAGACAACCATTATCATTGACTTAGCTTGTATCCTTTAGTCTATGAAAACCCAGTTTTCAAAAACTGAAAACTGTGACCTCTACAAATGTAACAGAAACACATCAAAGAGGTTATACAATTTATCGAGGAAGAAAACAGTAGCTATTAAGGCTAATTCAAGGAGCATTTGAAAGATAACTATAGGCAGTAAACTTAATAAAATTAACAAAATAAACGTCATCAACTTAATGAAAGAAAGTTTAGAATGTAGAGAAGGTTGTTGGGTTAGATATCCAAGTGGTTCTTGTGCTATATGGCAGTAAAATGAGAACTTTGGGGTTTTATGTTTTCTATAAGACAGATATTGTTTGCATTTCTACTGGACAAAAATATATAAGTAATACATAACTTCACTAAGTCTGTAACTTTGATCAACAGTGAACAGTCAAACCAGTTTCATTTTCCTAAATAAATCCTTGATCACCCAAGGATTTAGAGAAAGCCTCGGAATGACGCTGAAAAGACACGCTACTCACCCTTTTTCAGTATTTCCAAGTTTTGGATAATTTTTCTGAGCAAATCTGCGTTGCTCTGTTTTAGTGCAGTTATGAATCCATAGGTGATAATAGCAGGTAGTAATTATTGAGCATTTACACGTGCCAAGCAGTGTCTTAAGTGTTTCATTAATACATGTATTAGGTCTATTTAGCTCCTCAATACCAATATTAGGTTCTATTGCTATTCTCATTTTACCCATGAAAAATCTGAGGCACAAATTCCTAAGACCACTCAGCTAGAAAGAGGCAGAACTATGATCAGTCCCAAGGTGTCTGGTGTCATACCATACATATTATTGTGCAAGTCACTGTTGAGTTCCTCATCTGCTAGATGGCAAAAACACTCTTTGTTGACTCTGAGCAGTCACAGTTTAGCAGTACCCCCCAACCCTGCCTCAACATCCACCCCTGCAAATCTATACCATTTAAAGAATATTGCTAAAACAGACACGTATTTATGCACTCTTTCTTAAAATAGAAACTTACAAGTGTCTTTAATGTGCTTGTGAATCATCTGACAAATTCTGATTCAGTAGATTGGGGGAACAGCCTGAGACTCTGTGCTTCTAACTAGCTCCCAGGTGACACAGATGCTGGTATTCCACGAGTGTCGTGACCTAAGAATATTTCTGTGTTCCTCTCTCTAGTTTCACCCGCTTTTTCACCCCAACAAGAGGTAAGCATTATCCCAAATTTTGTGTAATGGCTCCTTGCTTTATTTTAAATAGGTTTATCATCAGTGAATACAGTTCTAAATATTATAATGGTTTAACAGTCATTACAGAACATTGGCTGTGTTCCTTATGTTGTTCAAAGCATCCCTGAGTATTTTACACTCAAACCTTTGTACCATCCACTCTCCCACCCGTGGTAACCCTGGCTGCCCTGTCCCAGTGGTAACCACTAGCTTGTTCTCTGTCTGTATCTGTGAGTGTGCTACTTTTTTGTTATAATCACTAGTTTGTTGTATTTTTTAGATTCCACATAAAAGTGATATCATACAGTATTTATCTTCCTCTGTCTGACTTACTTCACTTAGCATCAGTTCAGTCCAGTCGCTCAGTCGGGTCCTACTCTTTGCGACCCCATGGACTGCAGCACATCAGGCCTCCCTGTTCATCACCAACTCCCGGAGGTTACTCAAACTTATGTCCGTTGACTTGGTGATGCCATCCAGCCATCTCATCCTCTGTCATCCCCTTCTCCTCCTGCCCCCAACCCCTCCCAGCATCAGGGTCTTTTCAGTAAGTCAACTCTTCACATGAGGTGGCCAAAGTATTGGAGTTTCAGCTTCAACATCAGTCCTTCCAATGAACACCCAGGACTGATCTCCTTTAGGATGGACTGGTTGGATCTCCTTGCAGTCCAAGGGACTCTCAAGAGTCTTCTCCAACACCACAGTTCAAAAGCATCAATTCTTCGGCGCTCAGTCGTCTTCACAGTCCAACTCTCACATCCATACATGACCACTGGAAAAACCATAGCCTTGACTAGATGGACCTTTGTTGGCAGAGTAATGTCTCTGCTTTTTAATATGCTGTCTAGGTTGGTCATAACTTTCCTTCCAAGGAGTAAGCGTCTTTTAATTTCATGGCTGCAATCACCATCCGCAGTGATTCTGGAGCCCAGAAAAATAAAGACTGCCTCTGTTTCCATTGTTTCCCCATCTATTTCCCATGAAGTGATGGGCCCAAATGCCATGATCTTACTTTTCTGAATGTTGAGTTTTAAACAACTTTTCACTCTCCTCTTTCACTTTCATCAAGAGTCTCTTTAGTTCTTCTTCACTTTCTGCCATAAGGGTGGTGTCATCTGCATATCTGAGGATATTGATATTTCTCCCGGCAATCTTGAATCCAGCTTGTGCTTCATCCAGCCCAGCATTTCTCATGATGTACTCTGCATATAAGTTAAATAAGCAGGTGACAATATACAGCCTTGACATACTCCTTTTCCTATTTGGAACCAGCCTGTTGTTCCATGTCCAGTTCTAACTGTTATTTCCTGACCTGCACACAGGTTTCTCAGGAGGCAGGTCAGGTGGTCTTGTACTCCCATCACTTAGCATAATACTTTCCAAATCTATACATGTAGCTGCAAGTGGCAAAATTTCCTTCTTTTTCCCTATATAGGCTATATATACTTATAATAAGCCATATATATATATATATAAGCGTTATATGTGAGGCCATAGCCCTGGTGCCACCAGGGAAGCCCTATACATAGGCTCAGTGATAAACAATCCTCCCGCCAAGGCAGGACATGAGGCTTCGATCCCTGGATTGGGAAGACCCCCTGGAGAGGGAAATGTCAACCCAATCCAATATTCTTGCCTGGGAAATCCCAAGGACAGAGGAGCCTGGCGGGCCACAGTCCATGGCGTCACAGAAAGGTTGAAATATGACTTACCGACTAAACAAAAGAACAACATATATATATAAACACACACACACACACGCCACCTCCTTCTTTATCCATTCATCTGCTGATGGGCACTCAGGTTGCTTCCGTACCTTGGCAACTGTAAACAATACTGCCGTGAATGATGAACGCAGGTATCTTCAAAACAGTGTTTTGTTTTTTTTAGCTGTGTACCTGGGAGTGGAACTGCTAGATACTTATCTGTTTTTAAACTTTACAGCGATGGAATAGTAATGTGAGCAGTCTTCTGTCACTTCCTTATTTCCTTCAACCTTATGTTTTAGAGACATGTTTATCTTCATGTGCACACCTGTAGTTCATGTATTTTTGCTACCGTTTAGATTCTGTTATGAATAAGCTCTGTTTTATTCATCGTTCCTACAGATGACAGATGTTTGTGTTGCTCTCACATTTTTTGCTATGAGAAGCAGTGCTGCTTTAAGCATTTCTGGTCTACGTTTTATAATGAAAATGTACAAGAATTTCTCCTGATTGTATGCCTACGCATAGAGTTGCTGAATCATAGTGTATGTACATGTTCAACTTCTTAGTTCAGTTCAGTCGCTCAGTTGTCTCTGGCTCTGCGACCCCATGGACCGCAGCACATGGACAGCCAGGCCTCCCTGTCCATCACCAACGCCCGGAGTTTACACAAACCCATGACCATTGGCTCGATGATGCCATCCAACCATCTCATCCTCTGTTGTCCCCTTCTCCTCCTGCCTTCAGTCTTTCCCAGCATCAGGGTCTTTTCAAATGAGTCAGTTCTTTGCATCAGGTGACCATAGTACTGGAGTTTCAGCTTCAGCATCAGTCCTTCCAATGAATACTCAGGACTGATTTCCTTTAGGATTGATTGGTTGGATCTCTGTGCAGTCCAAGGGACTCAAGAGTCTTCTCCAACACCACAGCTCAAAAGCGTCAATTATTTGGCCCTCAGCTTTCTTTATAGCCCAACTCTCACATCCATGTATGACTACTATGGAAAAACCATAGCCTTGACTAGATGGATCTTTGTTGGCAAAGTAATGTCTCTGCTTTTTAATATACTGTCTAGGTTGGTCATAACTTTTCTTCCAAGGAGTAAGCGTCTTTTAATTTCATGGCTGCTGTCATCATCTGCAGTGATTCTGGAGCCAAGAAAAATAAAGTCAGCCACTGTTTCCACTGTTTCCCTGTCTATTTCCCATGAGGTGATGGGACTGGATGCCATGATCTAAGTTTTCTGAATGTTGAGCTTTAAGCCACCTTTTTCACTCTCCTCTTTCACTTTCATCAAGAGGCTCTTTAGTTCTTCACTTTCTGCCATAAGGTGGTGTCATCTGCATATCTGAGGTTATTGATATTTCTCCCGGCAATCTTGATTCCAGCTTGTGCTTCTTCCAGCCCAGCGTTTCTCATGATGTGCTCTGCATATAAGTTAAATAAGCAGGGTGACAATATACAGCCTTGACGTACTCCTTTCCCTATTTGGAACCAGTCTGTTGTTCCATCTCCAGTTCTAACTGTTGCTTCCTGACCTTCAACAGGTTTCTCAAGAGGCAGGTCAGGTGGTCTGGTATTCCTATCTCTTTCAGAATTTTCCACAGTTTGTTGTGATCCACACAGTCAAAGGATTTGGCTTAGTCAGTAAAGCAGAAATAGATGTTTTTCTGGAACTCTCTTGCTTTTTTGATGATTCAACAAAAGTTGACAATGTGATCTCTGGTTCCTCTGTCTCTTCTAAATCCAGCTTGAACATCTGGAAGTTCACAGTTCACGTACTGTTGAAGCCTGGCTTGGAGAATTCTGAGCCTTACTTTACTAGCATGTGGGATGAGTGCAATTGTGTGGTAGTTTGAGCATTCTTTGGGATTGCCTTTCTTTGGGATTGGAATGAAAACTGACCTTTTCCAGTCCTGTGGCCACTGCTGAGTTTTCCAAATTTGCTGGCATATTGAGTGCAGCACTTTCACAGCATCATCTTTCAGGATTTGAAATGGCTCAATTGGAATTCCATCACCTCTACTAGCTTTGTTTGTAGTGATGCTTCCTAAGGCCCACTTGACTTCACATTCCAGGATGTCTGGCTCTAGGTGAGTGATCACACCATTGTGATTATCTGGGTCATGAAGATCTTTTCTGCATAGTTCTTCTGTGTATTCTTTCTACCTCTTAACATCTTCTGCTTCTGTTAGGTCCATACCATTTCTGTCCTTTATTGTACCCATCTATGCATGAAATGTCCCCTTGGTATCTTTAATTTTCTTGAAGAGATCTCTAGTCTTTCCCATTCTATTGTTTTCCTCTCTTTCTTGCACTGATCACTGAGGAAGGCTTTCTTATCTCTCCTGGCTATTCTTTGGAACTCTGCTTTCAAATGGGAATATCTTTCCTTTTCTACTTTGCCTTTCGCTTCTCTTCTTTTCACAGGTATTTGTAAGGCCTCCTCAGACAACCGTTTTGCTTTTTCTTGCATTTCTTTTTCTTGGGGATGGTCATGATCCCTGCCTCCTGGACAATGTCATGAACCTCTGTCCAAAGTTCATCAGGCACTCTGTCTATTAGATCTAATCCCTTGAATCTATTTCTCACTTCCTCTGTATAATTGTAAGGGATTTGATTTAGGTCATATCTGGTCTAGTGGTTTTCCCTACTTTCTTCAATTTAAGTCTGAATTTGGCAACAAGGAGTTCATGATCTGAGCCACAGTCAGCCCCCGGTCTTGTTTCTGCTGACTGTTAGAACTTCTCCATCTTTGACTGCAAAGAATATAATCAATCTGGTCTCAGTATTGACCATCTGGTGATGTCCATGTGTAGAGTCATCTCTTGTGTTGTTGGAAGAGGGTGTTTGCTATGACCGTGCATTCTCTTGGCAAAACTCTATTAGCCTTTGCCCTGTACTCCAAGGTCAAATTTGCGTCTTACTCCAGGTGTTTCTTGACTTCTTACTTTTGCATTCCAGTCCCCTATAATGAAAAGGACATCTTTTTTCAGTGTTAGTTCCAGAAGGTCTTGTAGGTCTTCATAGAACCATTCAACTTCAACTTCTTCAACATTACTGGTTGGGGCATAGACTTGGATTACCGTAATATTGAATGGTTTGCCTTGGAAACGAACAGAGATCATTCTGTCGTTTTTGAGACTGCATTCAAGTACTGCATTTCGGACTCTTGTTGACCATGATGGCTACTCCATTTCTTCTAAGGGATTCTTGCTAATGGTTATTTGAGTTAAATTCAGCCATTCCAGTCCATTTTAGTTTGCTGATAAAAAATGTCAACATTCACTGTTGCCATCTCCTGTTGACCACTTCCAATTTGCCTTGATTCATGTACCTAACATTCCAGGTTCCTATGCAATATTGCTCTTTACAGCATCAGACTTTGCTTCCACCACCCGTCACATCCACAACCGGGTGTTGTTTTTGCTTTGGCTCCATCCCTTCATTCTTTCTGGAGTTATTTGTCCACTGATCTCCAGTAGCATACTGGGCACCTACCGACTTGGAAAGTTCATCTTTGAGTGTCCTATCTTCTTGCCTTTTCATACTGTTTACGGGGTTCTCAAGGCAGGAATACTGAAGTGGTTTGCCATTCCCTTCTTCAGTGGACCACATTCTGTCAGACCTCTCCACCATGACCCATCTGTCTTGGGTGGCTCTACATGGCATGGGTCATGGGTTCATTGAGTTAGACAAGGCTGTGGTCCATGTGATTAGATTGGTTAGTTTTCTGTGACTGTGGTTTTCCGTCTGTCTGCCCTCTGATGGAGAAGGATAAGAGGCTTTTGGAAGCTTCCTGATGGGAGAGACAGACTGAGGGGGAAACTGGGTCTTGTTCTGATGGGTGGGGCCATGCTCAGTAAATCTTTAATCCAGTTTTTTGTTGATGGGCAGGGCTGTGTTCCCTCCCTGTTATTTGGCCTGAGGCTAAACTATGGTGTAGGTAAAGAAGATACTGGCGACCTCCTTCAAAAGGCCCCATGCACACACTGCTAAACTCAGTGCCCCCAGCCCTGCAGCCGGCCACCGCCGACCCATGCCTCTGAGGGAGACTCCAGGACGCTCACAGACAAGTCTGGGTCAGTCTCTTGTGGGCTCACTGCCCCTTTCTCCTGCGTCCTGGTGCACAAGGTTCTGTTTGTGCCTCCAGGAGCCTGTTTCCCAGTCCTCTGGCTTCTGGCGGCTCTGTGGTGGGGTTAATGGTGACCTCCTCCACGAGGGCTCATGGCACACCCAGGTCTGCTGCACCCAGAGCCCCTGCCCCTGCGGCAGGCCACTGCTGACCCGGACCTCTGCAGGAGATGCTCAAACACAGTTCTGGCTTGGTCTCTGCGGGGTCTCTGGGTCCTGGTGCACAGAAGATATGTTTGAGCCTTCCGAGCATCTCTGGCGGGATGGGGTTTGATTCTAAATGCACATTTGCCCCTCCTACCATCTTGCTGGGGCTTCTCCTTGACCCTTGGATGTGGCGTATCTTTTTTTGGTGGGATCCAACCTTCTCCTGTGGACGGTTGTTCAGCAGCGAGCTGTAATTTTGGAGTTCTTGCAGGAGAAGCTGAGCACACGTCCTTCTACTCCGCCATCTTGGAGTCTCCCATGCAGGTCAGGAAGACTGGGACAACTTTTTAATTTGATGCCAAATTGTTCCCCAACGTGGTCAGTCCTGTTTACAGAGAACCATCGCAGATCAGATCTGGTAGTTCTGGGGTGGGGTCACAGATTCTCTGTTTCTCAAAAGCTCTCCGGTGATGACAGTGCCACTGGTCCAAGGAAAACGAGCATGTAGAGGCCCGCCCACTCATTGATCGAAAATATTTGTCAGTGTCGATAATGTGCCAGGCAGTGTACTAGACATCGAGCATACGACGGTGAATGAGATGGGACACCGCCTTGCCACTCCTCAGGCTGAAAGTATAAATATTTGTTCAACATCTGTATTGTTGAAGTGGATAGCAACTGATTGTCTATTATTTTAAAATTGTACCCTAGAGTCATATTACATGCCCATTTAACTTGTATTTTCTGTTTTCTGACTTTCATGTTTTCAAAATGCTTTTCTTTTCTTTTTTTTTTTTGTGGTTTCTTATTCTCTCTTGAGAAATGCAGGTGTTTGTATGGACACAATCCTGGGTGATACATTACAGGGTTTGAACTTTGATGAAGTCCCTCTTAGTAAGTAGTGCTGCATTGTGCCTTAATGTGGTTTTATTGATATATTTTCCTTTATCACCCTGTCTCCATTTATTTTTTCTGATGTATTTTCTTTTTTTTGTTAACTTGGAGTATGATTGCTTTACAGTGCTGTATGATTTTCTGTTGAACAGTGAAGTATGGCTCTTGGGGTACACATACCCATCCTTCCTGGGCGCCCCCAGCATCCCTCCCCTCGAGGTCATCACGGAGCTTGAGCTGGGCTCTCTCTGCTACACAGAGAGAGTGGCTTCCCACCGGCTGTCTATTTTACACGCGGTCATGTGTGCCTCAGTGCAGAATCCACAGGGCTACTAACTAAGGCTTGGGCTTCATCATGTTTAAGAGCCTCAGAATGAAAGAGTAGTCATTAAAGCCTTCATTGCGATTCAGTTGTATTCTTGGCCTTTAGTATGTATTTATTACGTAATTTTAAGGAAATCTGCCCCACTGAGAATATTTTGTTTTTAGTTAAATTTAACTTTTGCATATATATTGTCACATTTAAGCCTTGTCTAAGCAACAGGTGCTTCCCAGGTGGCTCACCGGTAGAGAATCTGCCTGCCAGTGCAGGAAACGCACGTTCGATCCCTGGGTGGGGAAGATCCCCTGGAGGAGGAAACGGCAACCCACTCCAGTATTCTTGGGCTGCCCTGGTGGCTCAGAGATAACAAATCCTCCTGCAACATTGGAAACCTGGGTTCAATCCCTGGGTTGGGAAGATCCCCCTGGAGGAGGGCATGGCACCCCACTCCAGTATTCTTCCCTGGAGAATCTCCATGGACAGAGGAACCTGGTGGGCTACAGTCCATGGGGTTGCAAAGAGTTGGACACGACTGAGCAGCTAGGCACACAGCCCACGTCCACCTCAGTTATACAGGAGCATGAGTTACTGCCAGTTTATATCAGATGTAATCTGGTGAAGTTTTAGATCTCTGCATAGATGATGGTGTAATCAACTGTGTAACTGGCCAGTGAGAGACAAAGCTAGGTGTTTATAAAATCTCATTTAGTTTTCCTGTGTCTGGACTAAGAAGGTTGTAAGAGTCCCAGTCTCTTTTGCAGTTATCTTAAAACCAGAAGTGGTTGAGCTGATATGGTCCAACCTCAGGTCAGGTCATTGAAAGCACTCTTCATGACCTTCTTGATCGTTTCCCTCAGTATTAAGATCTTGGCGGGCACTTTGAGGTTGAGATGATGGCAATGTCAAATGAAAGAGGCTCAGTACTGGTGGGTGGATAAAGCTTGCCCTGGAGAGTCCCTGATCTGTCTCCAGTTTAGTGCGGGAAAAAGCCTTTGTGGTGTTGGTTACCTTGTGGTGTTTCTTTGTTACTGTAGCGTAAACTCTCTGACTAATACACGTTCTGACTGTTAATCTAGGCAGGGCCTGCCACACTGTGGGGTACCTAATTGCCTCCTGTGCATTTTTACAGCCGAGTGAATTAAGTTAATTTTTAACAAGTCTTTTCACCCTACTGTTCTAGTCCTGACCTTAGTTGCTGACATGTACTAAAAATGTGGTTTATTAGTTAAAGGAATGTAGAACATAGGAGGAATTTAGTAAATATTTATTTTCTGGAGGGAGACAAAAGTAAGAACTCTTTATAAGTAGCTTGCCTGAAAGGAATTTTTAATAAGACATTTTTAGAATAAAATGTCAAAATTGAATATGCTCATTAAGTAAGTTTTGTAAAATGTTTGAGAAAGATAGAAAAAGATTTTCCCCCTGTGCTACCGCTCTGATACAATCGTCATTTACACTTTTGTGTGCTCCTCCCAGGTTTTTTCCACTCATTTTTATCGCAGAGTTACCACTACACAGTAGATGTTCTGACCTGCTGTTTTCCATGTATTATGCCATCTTCACAAGCATAACATTTAGTGGTTACGTGGTAATCCATCGGGGGTGGGGGGAATATCTTAATTGGTTTCCTCCTTTGAACATTTGTTGCTGTTTTTGCTAAATAAGTCCGACTCTGTGTTTTTGCCCCAGTGGACTGCAGCACGCCAGGCTTCCCTATCCTTCACTGTTCCCCAGAGTTTGCTCAAACACATGTCCTTTGAGTTGGTGATGCCATCCAACCATCTCATCCTCTGTTGAACCCTTCCCCTCCTGCTTTCAATCTTTCCCAGTATCAGGGTATTTTCCCAATGGGTCAGCTCTTCACATCAGGTGGCCAAAGTACTGGAGTATTTGAACACTTAGGTTTCTTTTAATTTCTTGATTTGAAAAGTGATGCTGTGATAAATCTATTTGTATAATAAGATTTGGGCTTCCCAGGTGGCACTAGTGGTAAAGATCCCCCTGCCAAGGCAGGAGACTTAAGAGATGCTGCTTCAATCCCTGGGTGGGGGAGATCCCCCGGAGGAAGGCATGGCGACCCACTCCAGTATTCTTGCCTGGAGAATCCCATGGACAGAGGAACCTGGTGGGCTACGGTCCACGGGGTCGCAAAGAGTCAGACACAACTGAAGCATCTTAGCATGCACGCATAGTAAGATTTTCTATATCTAGGATAACATCCTTAAGAGAGACCTGAAAAAAGCATTCTGATGATCCCTGAATCTAGAGTCAGGCCCACACAGTCCAGGTGAAGTCTTTGCCTTAGTTTAAGAGCATATCTTCCAGTCAGGTGTTCAGCCTTGAATTGAGTCAGGGCCAGCTTCTTCATTTATGTGGTTCTCTGGAACACATACTCTCACCATATTACATGCATACTTAAAGATATTTAGGCCAAATATATATATATATATATTATATATATATATATATATATATATATTTGAATCCCTCTCCTAAAGCACAGTATCTTATCTAATACTGTGATTGCATTGATCTCCCTCTCTCTCTCTCACTTACACATGCAGACCCTTGAGAATTCTGAGACACATACAGACTTCCGGCTGGAAAACAGATGTATGAGGAAAGTGAGGAAAGTTCCCTCTTGATCCTGAGGTTTTCTTTCATGGGACAGCTTATCAAATGCAGCAGCAGTAGGAAGCAAGGACACTTCTGACCTGGTCGTCTTCCCTTTAGGAGCAGGAGGAAAGCACTGAGTCACTGGCGCCCACCCCCACGTCACTAAATCTGGGGAAACCAGAAGGTCGTGCTGCCCCTGGCCTGAGGTTGCCTGGGAGTCATCATGAGCCACCAATAAGAGACTTGACTTGTGACCGTGTGTAACTGAAATACCTGGTTTGAAGCGGACATCCTGATGCTGAAATCTCCCTCTCTCACCAGCTGTGCGGCTTCAGGGAGTTCATTCACTTTTACTGAGTCACACACCCTTCATTTGTAAAGTGAGGTCATCTCCACATGGCTCCCTCACAAATGGTGGCAAAGATTCAATATGTTAATGGATAGCGAGTTACTTTAAAGCTACAGTGCTCTGCACGAAGTATGGTATTTGTGTTTCTCCCTTACTTCTACCACCTCCTCCAAAACCAGGCTGCTCTTGGTCAGATCAATTCTTAGTGTGATTTGGCAGATGCCATGCCTTCCTATATTCCAACAGCCTTGCCGGGCTCAGCAGGGAAAGATATTGACCTGGAGCTTCCTCTGCAGGGCCTCTTTGTTTCGGAGGTTGTAGATGAAGGGGTTGAGCATGGGGGTTATGATGGTGTAACAGACTGACACTACCTGGCCGCTGGTATCATCGGTGGATCCTGAGGCTGGATGTGGGTGAAAATCACGGTGTTGTAGAAGATAGCAATGGCCCACATGGAGAGGGCCTTCTCCTTCCCAGCTGCTGAGCGCATCCTCCCAATGGCCAGCAAGACCAGGCTGTAGGAGGTGAGGATGAGGGAAACAGGCAGAAGGAGAACCAGGGCAGAGAAGACATAGAGGATCACTCCTGCCACGGCTGTGTTTGCACAGGCCAGGCGGAGAAGGGGTATGACATCACAGAAGTAGTGTGGTACCTGGTTGGGCCCACAGAAAGGCCGGGCAAAGACATTCCCCAATTCAAGAGCAGAATTAGCTCCACCGAAAGCGTAGGAAGCGGCCACCAGCTGGAGACAGGTGCCCCTGGTCATGACGTAGCCGTAGTGGAGAGGTCGGCAGATGGCCGTGCAGCGGTCGTAGGCCATGGAAGCCAGCAGGAAGCTCTCAGCTGTGGCGTGCATCACAAAGAAGGTCATCTGGACCACGCAGCCCTTGAAGGAGATGGACCTGTCAGAGGCCAGAAGGTCGACCAGCAGCTTAGGTGTGACTACCGAGGAGTAACAGACATCGAGGAAAGAGAGGACGCTGAGAAAGAAGTACATGGGACTGTGGAGGTGGGAGTCTGTGAGGATGAGCGCCATCATCCCCAGGTTGCCCACCACGGTCATGGCGTAGATGAGCAGGAAGCCTCCGAAGAGAAGCTTCTGGAGGTCTGGGTCATTGGAGAATCCCAGCAAGATGAAGTGGGTGACGGGGGTGTAGTTTCCAGCAGCAAGGGCTAGTTCTCCAGGCGTCATCTGCAGAGGTGACAACTGACCATCACTCAGACCATATTACTGAGCATGTCCACCTGTGCAAGGTACAATGAGGAAGAATACCAAGTGGGTATAATCTGCTCCAAGAAGAAAGTGGGGGGGACTTCCCTGGTGGTCCAGTGGCTAAGACTTCATGTTTCCAAGGCAGGGGGCCCAGGTTCAAATCCTGGTCAGAGAACTAGATCCCACAGGCTGCAACGAAGACAGAGCACAGTCAGACAAGTAGATAAATATTATAAAAGGGAAGAGCAGGAAGTATCATACCACAGTGGACAGGAGATGGGATGTGAAGCCAGACAGATCTGAGCCTTGATTCTGACCATGGCACCGATCGGTCGTGTCTGCTTGGATAAGCTGTATCCATGAGCCTGATTTTTCTCACCTATGAAATAGAGAAGATACATCTATTCAGGATTTCTCTGTGGCCTTGATGAAAAAAAAATGAATTGTGAAGTTCTCTCAATATCGAACAAAGTAAACAGTAAATGTGAGGTCACCTCCCCATTCTCCTGTGCCCGTGTCTACACATACAGGTCATGATATGCAGCGCTGAGAATCAGGGTCCTGGGGGCAGAATCCTGTCCAGGGGCTCAACCTTGACGCTTCCTTCCCTGTATCCCAGTTTCTCTACCAGTGGAAACATACTGGGTATTTTTCATATTCTCTTTCCCTTTTCTAACTTTCTGGGTTGAAGGCCTTAATTTTGCCCAAATGAAGACGTCCATGAGTCTCTGGTGCACAATGAATATTAACGGTTTTCTTTTTCTCTCCTAGGATGACAGCTGGATTCCCTGGACCCTCACACACAGGCACATGGGCACATTTAGTATTAGGTTTTGGCTGAGGTCCCTGATGCTGCTTTCCAATAAATGAGACTTCTTGGTCCTCCTCGCCAGCTCCTCACCTCTTATCATCATCCCTCAGCCCAGACAGACTAGGTTCCCTCCTAACATGCTGCTCCCATCCCAACTCCGAGATGAACACTTGATTCCTTCAGAGGCTCATTCATGGTAATTCTCAATCACGATGACCTTGACTAACAGCCTTGCAGACACATTCTGAGGTTCCCCAGATTTCCTCCTCGAGCTTGAGGCGTCATCTCTCAGCCCTGTGAGCCAGCCTCCCCTGGCCCTGATCATCCCCTTTCTGTGTGCTGTTATCTGGAGGTTGAATTTGACTCACACGGGTGTACCTAGAATATATTAACAGGGCTTGGTCAATGTTCCAAGTCTTCCTCCAGCCCCTCACTGGTTTTTTTTTTCCCTCTATCACATTGTGACTTCTGAGAGTAGAAGTTACTAAGGTTTGTATTTATCAAGTGAATAGCAAATATTTGAACGATTACTGTTACCCAGAAGTATTTGAACAGTTGATGTTGTTCGATAGAATTTAAACAACTACTGTTCGAAAGAGCATGAAACATGGCTTGGGTCATTTAGGATCTTGAAATACTGTTGAGAGACAAACTGACCCTCATGACTCAGAAGTGAGGTTGCCTGTGGACCGCTCTGCAGTAGGAATCCTTGTAAGTGACCCGGAAGGCATTCAGAAAGAGGAGGGACAGGGGCTGGACGTTGAGAAATGTTGAACCTAGGGTTGATGGAGGAGATGAGGGTGTGCGACGGCCTGGAAGTGGAAATTACCGTCCTCGGTAAACATTTACTGGGCAAAGTGCATTGCAAAGAGTGACTCTGAGCGGCCGTTTTCCCAGTTTCTGTTTGGACAGGAAGACAGCATGTGTCAGTATACTTAGCACACGTCAGGAAACGGGGCAGACACATTAACTTTCATCTAAGTTAGATCATGACCGTGTAGTGGGTGGGAGCTGGGAGGTTGCCTGGGGACCCCTGAATGCAGTGGGGGCTCAGGAGATGCTGACAGGCTGGCAGAGCAGGGGGTGGGGCGCGTCCAGATTTGGGGGAGAGGAAGGAGAAGAGGACAGGCGACCTCAGCTCTCTGAACCCGCTCTGCTGGGGGACTCAGTAGGACTTCCGATGGACCATCACCCACCTCAGCGGGCGGCGCTCCCACCTGCGCACCTCCAGCGGGAACTCGGGAACCTCCCGGCCCGGCACGCGGGGGACCCCGAGACTCACTGCCACGCCAGCCGTGTCTTTGGGGTTCTCTCTGGAGCTGTTTCTGGAGTCAGAGCTGGTGGCAGGGCACCCGGCTCAGGTGATCAGAGAGTGGCCCCCAGGACTGAAGCTGAGGGCGCCTCCGGTCCTGCCAGTTTATCAGGCTGGCTCTGCCCTGTCCTGACCCCAGGTGCGGTGGAGGCTCCAAGCTCCAGGGAGGCCCTGAAACATGCCGGGTCCGCATCCTCTCCTGGGACCCTGGGAGGAGCAGTCTCAGGGCAGAAGGGATGATCAGAGCTCCAGGGAGGCCCTGAAACACCCCCGGGTCCACATCCTCTCCTGGGACCCCGGGAGGGGCAGTCTCAGGGCAGAAGGGATGATCAGAGCTCCAGGGAGGCCCTGAAACACCCCCGGGTCCACATCCTCTCCTGGGACCCCGGGAGGGGCAGTCTCAGGGCAGAAGGGATGATCCCCTGCAGAATCTGGTCACTTGCTTTGGTCTTGAGGCAGAGGAAGGTTAGTGTCTCCTTGACGAGTTGGAGCTTGTGGTTCCATCTTGGCAGCAGGAAGACTCAGCAGGAAAGACAGGAGCAATTCTGCCTCCTCCCTGAATTCTGAAGTCTGGATGACGGCCCCTTGGGGGCTTGCTAGAATCTGGAGGCCAGTTTGCCCAGCTATTCTACTAAAGGGCCCAGGGGAGCTCGGCTGCAACCCTGGAGGCCGAGTCGGCGGCGCTGAGCCCCATGGGGAGCGAGTCTGGGGGGGGTCAGGCCGGCTGCGCCCCGTTCCTCGCCGGCCCCGTGTCCCAGCCACGGGGGAGCGCTGAGCGGGCTGGGGACACAGGGGCAGGCGTCCCGGGGCCTGACCCTCCCTGGGAGGCTCTCCTGGCTTCAGCCACCAGGGACTCATCTAAGCAGGCGCTGGGGGCCTTGTTAACGGAATGGGTGGTTTATCTACATTAGAAATTAAAAAAACTGTATTTTCAGAAGTGAAGCTAGCATTTAAGCACAGGAAATGCCAATGGGCACAAGGAGGAGCCAGGGGAATGGTTAACCAGGAGCAGAAACCACCCGGATCATCTCCCAGGTGTGGCTTTTCCCCTTTCCTCTCTCTGACTCCGCTTTTAGGGTGGCGGGGAGCAGGCCTGCTCTCTATTTGTCAGCTGACTCTGCTCC
Source organism: Cervus canadensis (assembly GCF_019320065.1). Lineage (NCBI taxonomy): Eukaryota > Metazoa > Chordata > Mammalia > Artiodactyla > Cervidae > Cervus > Cervus canadensis. The sequence goes on from NC_057396.1 coordinate 75,453,292, forward strand.
CCTGAGCCTGACCCTTGATGGCTCAGCTGAGGCTCCTGGAGTGGGGGTGGGGGAGGTTCTGGAATCATGAGTGTCTGAGCTGAAGAGACGTACAGGGCATCTGGCCTTGTGAGCTCCTGGCTGAGAGGTGGTGGTGCAACTGTGTCTGAGTCAGGCCTGGGTTTCCCAGCGGGAAGACCAGGAGCAAAGTCTAGGCATTAGTGTGAAAAAGAGGACACATGATCTCATAAAATGAAGTAGCAGGAAATGATAGGACATAGGGATTTTCTTTAAAATTATCTCAGTATGCATAGGGAAAAATATAAATGACATTTTGGACAGAATTAACAAATCAAAATATGAACTGTGGATTAGATAACAGTACTATGTCACCACAAATTGTCCCAGTTTTGATAACTCTGTGGGCTATTCCTAGGAACTTCTCACTAAAGTGTTTAATGATAATGGTTTTGAATGAATTATATACATTAATATTTTATGTGGAGTAGGAAATGGCAACTGACTCCAGTATTCTTGCCTGGAAAATTCCATGGAGAGTGGAGCCTGGCAGGCTACAGTCCCTGGGGTTGCAGAGTTGGACATGACTGAGCACACACATGCACACATTAATATTTTATGTATGCATTATGTACATGTATGTATATATGTACATATATGTATATGTAATGGGGCAAAATATAAACAGTTGGTGAGTCTAAAGGGTACATAGGTTTCCTCTTTTATTCTTACAACTTTGAAAATTGTTAAAATACATTATAATTATAAAATATATTGAAAGTTACAATCTGAGTGGGAGGAGTGCTGATGATAGAGATGCTATAAATTAATTGTTGAAGCTGGATGAGAGGTAAATCTGAATTAATTTATCATACTGTCTGGTTATTCGTCTTTGAACCTTTGAATCCTAATTTTGTTTTTCAAACTGAAGCATATTTGACATATCACATTGTATCAATTTAAGGGGTTGTTTTTGTTGAGTCTCTAAGTCATGTCTGACTCCTTGGGACCCCATGGACTGCCACACACTAGGCTTCCTTGTCCTTTGTTATCTCCCAGAATTTTCCCAAACTCATGACCATTGATTCAGTGATGCAATCCAACCATCTCATCCTCTGTCATCCCCTTCTCCTCCTGCCCTCAATCTTTCCCAGCATCAGGGTCTTTTCCAATGAACTGGCTCTTCGCATCAGGTGGCCAAAGTATTGGAGCATTTGAACATTTAGATTCCTTCTAATTTCTTGTTTTCAAAAATGATGCTGTGATAAGCTTATTCATATAGTAAGATTTTCTAAATTTAGAGTAACATCCTTAAGATAGATGTGAAAAAAATCCTTTGCGTGATCCAAACATCTCAGAACGAAGCCAACTCTCTCCAGGTTAAGAGTTTGCATTAGTTTAAGAGCATGCCTTCCAGTCCAGCATTCAACCTTAAATTAGGTCAGGTTCAGCGTCTTCATTTCTGTGATTCTCTAAAACACATATACTTACCATATTACATGCGCATTTAAAGATGCTCAGGCCAAATATAACTCTTTTGAGTCAGGTTCAGCGTCTTCATTTCTGTGATTCTCTAAAACACATATACTTACCATATTACATGCGCATTTAAAGATGCTCAGGCCAAATATAACTCTTTTGAGTCAGTCTCCTAAAGCACAGTATCTTATATAATGCTGTAACTGCTTAGATCTCCTCTCTCACATTCACACATGTACATAGTTCTGGCTAGGACACAGGGGTGTGAGGAAAGTTCTCTGTTGAACCTGAGGTTTTCTTTCATGGGACAGCTTATCAAATGCAGCAGCAGTAGGAAGCAAGGACACTTCTGACCTGGTCGTCTTCCCTTTAGGAGCAGGAGGAAAGCACTGAGTCACTGGCGCCCACCCCCACGTCACTAAATCTGGGGAAACCAGAAGGTCGTGCTGCCCCTGGCCTGAGGTTGCCTGGGAGTCATCATGAGCCACCAATAAGAGACTTGACTTGTGACCGTGTGTTACTGAAATACCTGGTTTGAAGCGGACATCCTGATGCTGAAATCTCCCTCTCTCACCAGCTGTGCGGCTTCAGGGAGTTCATTCACTTTTACTGAGTCACACACCCTTCATTTGTAAAGTGAGGTCATCTCCACATGGCTCCCTCACAAATGGTGGCAAAGATTCAATATGTTAATGGATAGCGAGTTACTTTAAAGCTGCAGTGCTCTGCACGAAGTATGGTATTTGTGTTTCTCCCTTACTTCTACCACCTCCTCCAAAACCAGGCTGCTCTTGGTCAGATCAATTCTTAGTGTGATTTGGCAGAGGCTATGCCTTCCCAGTCCCATCACTTCATGCCAAATACATGGATAAACAATGGAAACTGGCTGACAATTTTTTTGGGCTCCAAAATCACTGCAGATGGTGACCGCAGCCATGAAATTAAAGAACTCTTGGTCTTTGAAGGAAAAGTTATGACCAACCCAGACAGTATATTAAAAAGCAGAGACATTACTTTGCCTACAAAGGTCCATCTAGTCAAGGCCATGGTTTTTCCGGTAGTCATGTATGGATATGAGAGTTGGACTGCAAAGAAAGCTGAGCATCAAAGAACTGACGCTTTTGAACTGTGATGTTGGAGAAGACTCTTGCAAGTCCCTTGGACTGCAAGGAGACCCAACCAGTCCATCCTAAAGGAGGTCAGTCCTGAATATTCACTGGAAGGACTCATGCTGAGGCTGAAACTCCAATCCTTTGGCCTCGTGATGTGAAGAACTGACTCTTTAGAAAAGACCCTGGGAAAGATTGAAGGCAGGAGGAGAAGGGGATGGCAGAGGATGAGATGGTTGGATGGCATCACTGATGTGATGGACATGAGTTTGAGCAAACTCTGGGAGTTGGTGATGGACAGGGAGGCCTGGCGTGCTGCAGTCCATGGGGGCATAAAGAGTCGGACACGACTGAGTGACAGAACTGACTGATGCCTTCCTCATTCCAACAGCCTTGCCGGGCTCAGCAGGGAAAGATATTGACTTGGAGCTTCCTCTGCAGGGCCTCCTTCACCTCCTTGTTGCGGAGGCTATAGATGAAGGGGTTGAGCATGGGGGTTATGATGGTGTAACAAACAGACACTACCTGGCCACTGGAATCATCAGTGGATCCATGAGGCTGGACGTAGGTGAAAATCACAGTGCTGTAGAAGATGGCAATGGCCAGGAAGTGGGAGGCACACGTGGAGAGGGCCTTCTCCTTCCCAGCTGCTGAGCGCATCCTCCCAATGGCCAGCAAGACCAGGCCGTAGGAGGTGAGGATGAGGGCAGCAGGCAGAATGGTAACCAGGGCAGAGAAGACATAGAGGATCACTTCTGCCATGACGGTGTTGGCACAGGCCAGGCGGAGAAGGGGTATGACATCACAGAAGTAGTGTGGTACCTGGTTGGGCCCACAGAAAGGCCGGGCAAAGACATTCCCAGTCTCAATAGCAGAATTAGCTCCACCGAAAGCGTAGGAAGCGGCCACCAGCTGGAGACAGGTGCCCCTGGTCATGACAGAGCCATAGTGGAGAGGTCGGCAGATGGCCGTGCAGCGGTCGTAGGCCATGGAAGCCAGCAGGAAGCTCTCAGCTGTGGCGTGCATCACAAAGAAGGTCATCTGGACCACGCAGCCCTTGAAGGAGATGGACCTGTCAGAAGCCAGGAGGTCGACCAGCAGCTTGGGTGTGACCACCGAGGAGTAACAGACATCGAGGAAAGAGAGGACGCTGAGAAAGAAGTACATGGGACTGTGGAGGTGGGAGTCCGTGAGGACGAGCGCCATCATCCCCAGGTTGCCCACCATGGTCATGGCGTAGATGAGCAGGAAGCCTCCGAAGAGAAGCTTCTGGAGGTCTGGGTTATTGGAGAATCCCAGCAAGATGAAGTGGGTGACAGGGGTGTAGTTTGCAGCGGCAAGGGCTAGTTCTCCAGGCATCATCTGCAGAGGTGACAACTGACCATCACTCAGACAGTATTACAAGCGTGTCCACCCGTGCGTGTGCAAGGTGCATTGCGGGTGAACATCAAGTGAGTGTGTCTTCGTCTACAAGAAGAAATCGGGAGGCGTTCCTGGTTGTCCAGTGGCTAAGACTTCATGCTTCCAAGGCCAGGGGTCTAGTTTTGGATCCTGGCCTGGGAACTAGATCCCACAGGCTTCCCCGAAGTGTTTGCATGCTGCAACTAAAGATCAGATACTCCTCACCGAAGACCTGGCACAGCCAGACAAATAAACAAATATTAAAAAAAAAAAAGAAATAATGGCAAGTATCACGTCATAGTGGATAGGACATGGGCGCTGAAGCCAGACAGACCTGTCTTAATTCTGACTGTGCCGCTAACTGGTGGTATCTCTTTGGAGAAGCTATATTCATGAGCCTTGTTTTTCTTATCTTTAAAGGAGGGAAAAGAAGTCTACTTCTCAGGGTTGCTCTTTGGTGGAAATGAAAATACAAATCTAAAACCTTTGAATGTGTGGGACACAGTAGGTTATCAATAAACATGAGGTCATTCCCCCACTCTATTGTGAGTATATCCATACATAATGCTCATGACTATTTGGCAATGATTTCATTCTATCCTTTTTAGAAAGTTATTTGGTATTTGTTTTGGCTGCGCTGGGTCCTGGTTGCTGTGCCTGGGCTCTGTCTGGCTGTGGGGAGTCGGGGGCTCCTCTCTATGTGTGGTGCGGGGGCTTCTCGGGGCAGCTCGGGCTCTAGGCAGTGGGCTTCAGTGGTTGTGGTGCATGGACTTCCTTGCCCTGCGGCACGTGGGATCTTCCTGAACCAGGGATTGAACCGGTGTCCCCTGCGTTGGCAGGCAGATTCTTAACCTCTGGACCCCCAGGGAAGCCCTCATTCTGACCTTTTTAAAATGAAGATGTAATTCACGCATCATAAAGCTCACTATTTAAAGGCGTACAAACCAGTGGTTGTTTGTCTATTCATCGCATTGCACCACCACCCCTAATGTTTAATTGCAGAGCACTTTCATCACCAAAGAAAGGAAACTCTGTTAACTATTACCACTCACCTCTTGTTTTCCCCTTCCCCCAGCCCTTGGCAACAATTAATCTACTTTCTGGCTCTATGGATTTGCCTACTCTAGATATTTCATGTCATAGGATTCACACAATCGACGGTCTTTGGGGCCTCACTTAGTTTTTGCAGGGCTCACCCATGTTGTGGCATGTATGACTACATTCTATCTTGTTCTTAAACACCCTTCGGGCTCCCCCTCCTCTATACCATAACCATTTTGTCCTCTGAGAATCTACTGAGTTAAATGTCACCTCGGAGACCAATCAGACTGTACATGGTGTTTTGGGGCTTCCTTGTCTGTCCTCCAGGACGTTTCTCCATAGGAGGACTGGACAGGCTGAATCCTTTCTTTCTTCCCCACATTTCCTCTCTCTTCTGTTCCTCAAATCCTTCTTTTTTGAGAGTTTGGGCTAAAGTTCTGCAGATCAAGCCCAGGGACACCTCACCAACATCTTCATCCAAGCCTAGCAGCTTGTACAGAGGACACGGAGGGAAAAGCATTGAACTTGACAGAAGAACGTGCGACAGCCTCATCTTTGTCCCGCCTGCTGTGACAGGACAGGGGATGAAGGGAGAGCCGGGGACAGGACGGACGGAGACCTGCTTCTGGGTCTGGCTCTGGTGCCTGTTGTTTCTCTTAGCTTCGGCATCTCCTCCCTCTAGCCCCCTGATCCCTCGATAGCAAAATCAAGGTTGTGCATGAAGGATGTCTGAGGTCAGGCCTGGTGCTGACCGTCTGACTGAGGGGCAGGACTCCCTGCTTGGGTCCAGACCTTGCTGCCAGCGGAGCCCCACACAGCACACGAAGAACCCACCCAGACGCGTCTGGGAAAAGGATTCTCCATGGCTGATTCCAGGAGACAACGTTAGGAGAGTCTGACCAGCTCACAAGGATCTATGTAAGTACCTTGTCCACTCATGGCAGTAATCCCGGGTAGATATGTTATACCTGAAGCGGCAACTTCTGTGAAACCTCGTTAACATAGATGAATAAATGGGAACAGAAGGAGCTTTGTTATGGTGACGTCACTGAATCCATCGAGCTCCTTAGTGCCGAGAATCCCATAGTGACGTGTCGTCAAAAATCATTCTTAATTTTGCTTTTTATTGTGTTTTTTAAAATTTTCTTTTAACCGGAGGATACGTGCTGTACCGTACCGTGCCGGCTGCTGCCGTACAACATGAATCCGCCGTAGGTGTCCACGTGTTGCCTCTGTCTTGAACCTCCCTCTTACCCCACGCGCCACCCCAAGCTTCTAGGTGGTCCCAGAGCGCCAGTCAGCTCTTAATAATGAAAGATCCTCTCTCCATTTTGTGGAAAGAGTCCCACCTGAGTTAAATATTTTTCTAGGCTTATATTCATTCATTAGCATGTATTCATTCATTTTATAAAATCAGTTTGTTTAAAAAAAAGTCATTAAAAAAAAAGTCATGAAAGTCGTTTACTTTTTCAGCACCTGTTTATGAAATTATTTTTCTGTCTGTGATATCCTGGCTGTTCTGTGTGCTGGTGAAAAGTCTTCTACTAACAGTCGAGATATTTCCCTGTTTTTTGGGGGGATATTTCCTTTTGAAAGTGGGAGAAGGGCGACTGTGGAGAGGAAGATGAGAAAGCAGCCCAGCACTCGACTACAGATGTGTGTTCAGGGACGCTGTTTTCCTAAAAGCGTGAATTGAGGTTCTGGAAATTGGTTCCTTTTGGCCCATGAGCTCTTCGGAAAGTCTTCCCTTATCCCCAAAGGGACACCAGCCCGGTCTGAAGATGGGAAGGGCTGTCAGTTCCAGGGATCTTGTCTCTTGCCCTGTGGCCTCTGCTTCCTCCCCCAGCTGGTCTCCTGATTCTGGGACGTGAGGGACTCACTGGAACACCCCGTGCCCTTCACAGAGCAGCCTTCTGTTTATTGCAAAGGTCGCAGCATGCATCGCTGGCAGTCAGGGTCCTGGCGGTGTGGCGGAATCCTGTCTCGTGATTCAGCCTTGAAGTTTAGCCTTTGCAGCCTGCTTCCTGCCCTGGACTCCCGTTTCTCCACCCCATGTGTTTTTCATAGGCACGCCTCCCTTTCTAACTTTCTTACTTTAAGGGTTTACTTTTGTCAAGATCCAAACGTCCACGAGCCTCTGATCCACAAAGAAAATCAGCATTTTCCTTTTTCTCTCCTGGGAGGACGGCCTGATTCCCCCCCGCCCCCCGCCCCACAAAGCATCACATCCAGCGTTGCGCTTGGGCTGAACCCCCACCCGGTTTTCCAGTGAAGGAGGTTTCTGGTCCTCCCCCCCAGCTCCCCACGCCTAACCACCTTCCCCGGGTCCCTACTAATTGGCTACTCCCGTGCCAAGTCCCACATGAACGCTTGGTTCCTTCAGAGGCACATCTATCAGTCCTTCTCCATGACGATGACCTTGACTGACAGCCTCAGAGATGCACCCCGAGGCTCTCAGCTAGCGAGGAGCCTCCGGATGTGCTCCCGCAGGCCTGCCAGCCAGCCTCCCCTCACCTGGCTGAATTCCCTTCCGAGTGCTGCTGGGATCTGGCAGGCGAGTTTGACTCACAGGTGTTCTAAGGACTGTTTAACAGGGCTTTGTCAATGTTTCCATGTTCTTCTCCCCTCCCACTACTTTATTTTTTTTCCCCCATCACACTGTAACTTCTGAAAGCAGAGGCTGTTCTAAGTTTTGTATCAAGTGAATAGCAAATATTTGAACAATGACTGATACCAAAAGCTATTTGAACCATTCCCTTTGTTCAAAAGTATTTAAACCACTGTTCAAAAAGCATGAAGCCAGGCCTTGGTCATTTAGGACCTTGAAATACTGCTGAGAGAGAAACTGACCCTCGTGACCCTGGAGTGCAGTTGGGTGGTGCCCACTCAGCAGAAGGAGGCCCTGGAGGGATCGTGAGGGCTTCGGAAAGCGGGGACGGGGCTGGACCCTGAAAACAGGAAGGTGGAGCTGGGCGGAGGAGATGGGAACAGGTGACTGCCCGGAGTGGGAGCTCACTGCCTCGGCAAACATTCACTGGGCAGAAAGTGCATGAGAAGAGGCGGGGGACCTGGTGTTTGAGAGACTCAACCCTTTGGAGCCTCAGTCTCCCCAGTTCCTGGAGGGAGGAAGCAGCGGGTGTCAACGCACTCAGCACACTTCTGGAAGCAGGGCAGACACGCGACGTGCGTTAACTTCCACCTCACCCCAAGTTACATTATGAACATGGGGAGCTGGACGAGCTTTCCGGGGACCCCTGAATGCAGTGGGGGCTCAGGAGATGCTGACAGGCTGGCAGAGCAGGGGGTGGGGCGCGTCCAGATTTGGGGGAGAGGAAGGAGAAGAGGACAGGCGACCTCAGCGCTCTGAACCCGCTCTGCTGGGGGACTCAGTAGGACTTCCGATGGACCATCACCCACCTCAGCGGGCGGCGCTCCCACCTGGCGCACCTCCAGTGGGAACTCGGGAACCTCCCCGCCCGGCACGCGGGGGACCCCGAGACTCACTGCCACGCCAGCCGTGTCTTTGGGTTCTCTCTGGAGCTGTTTCTGGAGTCAGAGCTGATGGCAGGGCACCCGGCTCAGGTGAACAGAGAGCGGCCCTCAGGACTGAAGCTGAGGGCGCCTCCGGTCCTGCCAGTTTATCAGGCTGGCTCTGCCCTCTCCTGACCCCAGGTGCGGTGGAGGCTCAGAGCTCCAGGGAGGCCTTGAAACACGCTGGGCCCACATCCTCTCCTGGGACCCCGGGAGGAGCAGTCTCAGGGCAGAAGGGATGATCAGAGCTCCAGGGAGGCCCTGAAACACCCCCAGGCCCACATCCTCTCCTGGGACCCCGGGAGGGGCAGTCTCAGGGCAGAAGGGATGATCTTCTGCAGAATCTGGTCACTTGCTTTGGTCTTGAAGCAGAGAGAAATTAGGGTCTCCTTGAGGGGCTGGCGCTTATGGTTCCATCTCGGCCGCAGGGAGACTCAGTCGGAGAGGTGAGAGCGGTCCTGCCTCCTCCCTGGACTCTGAATTCTGGGTGAAGAGACGTTATCCTGCCCCCTTGGGGGCTTGCCAGCTATTCTACTAAAGGGCCCTTGGCTGGACACTGAGGACCTGCCCTGGGCTGCAACCCTGGAGGCCGAGTTGGGGCGCTGAGCCCCACGGGGAGTGAATCTAGGGCGGGGTCAGGCCGGCTGCGCCCCGTTCCTCGCCGGCCCCGTGTCCCAGCCGCGGGGGAGCGCTGAGCGGGCTGGGGACACAGGGGCAGGCATCCCGGGGCCTGACCCTCCCTGGGAAGCTCTCCTGGCTTCAGCCACCAGGGACTCATCTAAGCAGGTGCTGGGGGCCTTGTTAACGGAATGGGTGGTTTATTATTATTAGCAGTTAAAAAAGTATTATTTTTAGAACCGAAGCTACTTTTTAAGCACAGGAAATGCCAACGGGCATAAGGAGGAGCCAAGGGAATTTTTACCCAGGAGCAAAAGTGCACTCGGATCATCCCCTTTTTCTCTGCGTTTGTGGGTGGCGGGGAGCGGGCCTGCTCTCTATTTGTCAGCTGACTCTGCTCCCCTGAGCCTGTCCCCTGATAGCTCAGCTGAGGCTCCTGGAGTGGGGGTGTTGGAGGTCCGGGAATCATGAGTGTCTGAGATGAAGAGACGTACAGGGCACGTGACCCAGCGGCTCTCAGCTGAGACGCGATGGTTCCACTCTGCTCTGAGTCAGGCCTGGATTGCCCAGTGGGAAGACCAGGAGCTAGGGCACCAGCAAAGTCTAGGCAGCAACAGTAAGAAAAGGAACATATTTGAACATTTATTACCAGTTAATGTGGAGAAGGTAATGGCAGCCCCCTCCAGTATTCTTGCCTGGAAAATCCCATGGATACCAGTTAATGACAGGACATTGTGATTTTCTTTAAAATTATCTGGATGGATGTATGGGGATAAATATAAAGGACATTTTGGAGAGTATTGACAGGAATTGAACGTGAATGTTTATTAAATAATAGTGCTATGTAACTATAAAACGTCCCAGTTTTGATTCTGTCCAGGCTAAGGAAGACAGTGACCTAGTCTCAGGAACTGCTCACTAAAACATTTAGTGATAAATGGTTTGCAAGAAAATGTATACAGATTCAGATAAGAATATTTTATGTATTTATTATGTACATATATGTGTTATCAATGGGGCAAAATGGAAACAGTTGGTCCTGTAAAAGGCACATGCTTGTACACACGCTTAGTCGCTTTAGTTGTGTCCGACTCTGCAACTCTATGGTGTGTGTGTGCCCAGTCGAGTCCGACTCTTGTGACCCCGTGGACTGTAGCCCACCAGGCTCCTCTGTCCATGGGGTTCTCCAGGCAAGAACACTGGAGTGGGTTCCCGTGCCCTTCACCAGGAGATCTTCCCAACCCAGGGATCAAAACTGCTTCTCTCATGTCTCCTGCATTGCCTAGAGTTTCTGTATTATTCTTGTAACTTTAAAAATTATATTAAGGTACATTATAAATATAAAGTAAATTATATTTAAAAAGGTAAAAAAAATTGAGGGGGAGGAGTGGTGATGGTGAGACTCTATAACTTGTTGGATGAACTTGGATGATCGGTAAATGGGTATTAATTTATCATACTCTCTGTTTTTATGAATTTGACTATTTTAGTGATGACTACATAAGTAAGGTTGCATGGCATTTGTTTCTTTCTCTGACTTATCTCATTTTGCGTAATGCCTTCATGAGCCATCAATCCAAACAAAAAGAAGCACACATCAAAGTGTTTCCCCAACTCACCAATGAGGAAAACAGTAAGATGTTAATGCTGGTTCCAAAAAGCATTGGAGAGAATGAATATCTTTAGGCAAAGAACTTGACAAAATTAATAAAAGAAGTTTTATTAACTTAAAAGAGAAAATTAGAGAAAGACTGTAGAGTTAGACAGCCAGTGGCTCTTGAGCTATATGGAAATTAACTGTAAACCTTGGGGCTATTTCTTCTATAAGATAAATGTTATTTGCATTTCCATGGGGGGAAAAATCTGTAAGTTAACAAGTAACTTCACTAAGTCTGAAACCTTTAATCAACAGTAAGCAATGAGTCTAACCAGGTTCATTTTCCTAAATAAATCGTTGGGTGGGCCTATTAAACAAGGCCGTAGAATGACACCAAAAAGACATGCTACTCACCTTTTCCCATTATCTCCAAGTTTTGGATAGTTTTTCTTAGCAAATCTATATTTCAGTACAGTTATGAATTCATAGAAAATAACAGTAGCTAATACTTACTGGGCATTTTTGTGTGCCAGCCGTTATCTGAAAGGTTTTACATGTACTGAGTCTGGTTAGCTCCTCGGTACCATTACTAGGTACTGTTTTATTATTTGGCAGATAAGAAGACTGAGGTACAGATGTTACATCCATCCCCCAAGGTTATACAGTGAGCACGTGGCAGAACTATGGCCAGTCCCAGGCTGCCTGGGGTCACACTGTCCATATCCTTTTGCAATTTGCAATCTTGTTCTCAACAATGTATTTTTAGGGAATTCTTCAGGATAATAATGTAGTTATAGTTAAAGCTGGCTTAAAGCTCAACATTCAAAAAACTAAGATCATGGCATCTGGTCCCATCACTTCATGGCAAATAGATGGGGAAAAAGTGGAAACAGTGACAGATTTTATTTTCCTGGGCGCCAAAATCATTATGGACAGTTACTGCAGCCATAAAATTAAAAGATGCTTGCTCCTTGGAAGGAAAACTATGAAAAAACCAGATAATGTATTAAAAAGCAGAGATACCACTTTGCCAACAAAGGTCCATATAGTCAAAGCTATAGTTTTTCCAGTGATGTATGGATGTGAGAGTTGGACCATAAAGAAGGCTGAACACCGAAGAATTGATGCTTTCAAATTGTGATGCTGGAGGGGATCAAACCAGTTCATCCTAAAGGAAATCAACCCTGAATGTTAATTGGAAGGACTGATGCTGAAGCTGAAGCCCCAATACTTTGGCCACCTGATGCAAAGAGCCGACTCACTGGGAGAGCCCCTGATGCTGGGAAAGGTTGAGGGCAGGAGGAGAAGGGGTCGACAGAGGATGAGATGGTTGGGTAGCATCACCTACTTGATGGTTGTGAGTTTGAACAAACTCCAGGAGATGGTGAAGGACATGGAAGCCTGGCGCAATGCAGTCCACGAGGTCCCAAAGAGTCAGACACGACCTAAAGACTGAACAGCAGCATTGTTCATTCACTTTGGCTATGGTTTTACTGTATAATATCTCAATGTAGTAGCGTACAACAGCTGATTGAACTATTTTGCATTGGTGAACATACATTGTTTGTAGAGTCTCATGATTATAGTCAGCCATGAATATCTTAGGATATGTATTCTTATGCAAGTGTGGGAGGGTCTTTCTAGGTTCATTACCTTAAAATGAAATGGTTCTCCCTTACTTTGGAAGGAGCAGAAGGGTCTTTAAGAAATAATAGATCTTTCCAGAGCCTCTAACGAACTTCAAATGGGCACAGATCTAGCTACAGCAGGCAGATACCTCTTCCCCTTTCCAAAGAGAGAGAACGATAACAGATTACAAATGCAGACAGACTCAGGGATTTGCATCTGAAGCCCTGAGTCTAACCAAGAAGTGTCAACCTATTGGACCCTTTAAAAGGAGAGGACTCCTTCACACCCTGTTTAAAAAAGACCCCAGGAACACAAAAGTGTTGGTAAGGATGTGGTGAACGTGGAACGTTGGTGCCCTGCCGGTGGGGATGTACAATGGTGCAGGAGCTGTGGGAAACAGCCTGGTGGTTCCTCAAAAAGTTAAATCTAGGATTATCTTATGATTAATTAGATCACGTGGTAATTCCACATCTAGCTATATGCCTAAAAGAATTGAAAGTAGGGTGTGTCCCACGCTGATTCATGTCAATGTATGGCAAAAACCAATACAATATTGTAAAGTAATTAGCCTCCAATTAAAATAAATAAATAAATTAATTTAAAAAAAAAAGAAAGTAGGGTGTGTTTATTTGCTGGGGTTGCCATAACAAGTTACTACAGACTATGTTGCTTAAACAGCAGATTCTGGGGACATCCCTGGTGGTCCAGGGGTTAAGAATCCTCCTTCCAATGCAGAGGACTCGGGTTTGATGCCTGGTCTGGGAAGACCCCACCTGCCCTGGGGCAGCTGAGCCCCTGTGTCACAACTACTGAGCCCACGCTCTAGAGCCGGCCCACGCTCCGCCACAAGGGAGGCCGCTGCGGTGAGAAGCCCCCACTGCACCTCGGAAGTAGTCCCTGCTCGCTGCAGCCAGAGCAGGCCAGTGAGCAACAGCCAAGACAGTGCAGCCAGTTTTAACAAGCAAACAGAAAAAGCCCAGGCTCTAGAGGGTGGGATCCGCGATAAAGGAGCTGTTAGAGCTGGTTTCTCCTGAGGCTCCCCTTGCCTTGCAGATGACTGCTTTCTCTCTGGGTCCTCACGTTCTCTCCTCTGGGTGTCTGTATCCTAATCTCTCCTTACAAGGACAGGAGTCATATCGGATCAGGCCCATCCACATGACCTATTCTGCCTTAATAGCCCCCTTAAAAATCCTATCTCAAAATACAGTAATATTCTAAAATTCTGGAGGCTAATTTTTCAAACTGTAACTTTCGAGGGGGACATAATTCATCTAACACAGAGGCTCCAACAGGTGTTTGTACACAGGTGTTCTTAGCAGTCTTATTCAGAATACGTCAAAGGCGGAAACCACTCAGATGTCCACCAACAGATGAACAGATGAGCAAAACATAGAACATACATAGAATAGAATATTATTCAGCCAGAAAAAGGGTGAAAGTCTGATACGTGCAGCAATGTGAATGAGTCTTTTTTTTCTCAGTATTTGAAAGTCTTTACTGAACTTGTTACAGTATCATTTCTGTTTTATGTTTTGGGTTTTTTGGCCCCGAGGCACGTGGGATTTTAGCTCCCCGACCAGGGATCGAACCTGCAACCCCTGCATTGGAAGGTGAAGTCTTAACCCCTGGACCTTCAGGAAAGTCCCAGTGTCAATGAAGCTTGACAGCTTTATGTTAAATGAAATAAGCCAGATACAAAAAGGCAAATATTATGTAATCCCACTTATGTGAGGTACTTAGAATAAGCAAATTTATAGATTTAGAAAGTTAACATGGGCTTGGAAAAGAGGGGGATGGGAGTTATTATTTCGTAAATACAGAGTCTCTGCTTGGGATGATGAAAAAGTTCAGAAATGGGTAGTGGTGATGCTTGTACAAGATTTGAGTGTACTTAATGCCACTGAATTGTATAACTAAAAATTATTAAAATGGTAAATTTTATGTTATGTGTTCAATTCAGTTCAGTTGCTCAGTTGTGTCCAACTCTTTGCGACCCCATGGACTGCAGCACGTCAGGCTTCCCTGTCCATCACCAACTCCCGGAGTTTACTCAAACTCATGTCCATTGAGTCGGTGATGCCATCTAACCATCTCATCCTCTGTCATCCCCTTCTCCTCCCACCTTAGATCTTTCCAGCATCAGGGTCTTTTCAAATGAGTCAGCTCTTCACATCAGGTGGCCAAAGTACTGGAGTTTCAGCTTCAGCATCAGTCCTTCCAATGAACACCCAGGACTGATTTCCTTTAGGATGAACTGGTTGGATCTCCTTGCAGTCCAAGGGACTCTCAAGAGTCTTCTCCAACACCATGGTTCAAAAGCATCAACTCTTCAGTGCTCAGCTTTCTTTATAGTCCAACTCTCATATCCATACATGACCATTGGAAAAACCACAGTCTTGACTAGACAGATCTTTGTTGACAACTAATGTCTCTGCTTTTTAATATGCTGTCTGGGTTGGTCATAACTTTCCTTCCAAGAGTAAGTGTCTTTTAATCTCATGGCTGCAGTCACCATCTGCAGTGAATTTGGAGCCCAAGAAAATGAAGTCTGCCACTGTTTCCATTGTTTCCTCATCTATTTGCCATGAAGTGATGGGGCCAGATATCATGATCTTAGTTTTCTGAATGTTGAGTTTCAAGCCAAGTTTTTCACTCTCCTCTTTTCACTGTCATGTGTAATTTACTATAATAATAAGCATTAAAACAAAATGAAATGGAGGGGTGATGGTATCTGACTTCCATGCTTGTCCTGAGAATTAAACAGCATTACTTATGAAAGCACCCTAGGGCACACAGCGGATGCTCAGTAAACACAGCTATGCTTGTTTCTTCCTCTGCGTCGCCCTCATTTCCTTCATTATCTTCTCCATATTCTGTTGACTTGTGTTAATTTCCAAGTTCAGGGTCTGTGTTGTGTCCCTCCCCCACCAGAATCACATATTGAAGGCTTAATCTTCTATAAGGAGACAGTGTGATTAGGGAGATAGTCAAGGATCCAGGTTAAAAGAATTCATAAGGATAGAGCCCTAATCTGATTGGAATGGTGTTTCTTATTTATTTGTTATTTTTTGGCCACTCTGTGCCATATGCTGGATCTTAGTTCCCTGACCAGGGATCGAACCTGTTCCCCCTGCAGTGGGAGTGCAGAGTCCTAACCACTGGACCGCCAGGGAAGTCCCAGGAATAGTGTTTTGCAGGAAGAGGAAGAGGCAGCAAATCTCCGTCTTTCTCTCCCTGTGTGTCTGCAGACACAGCAGAGGTCACGTGAGGACGTGTCAAGAGGATGAGTCTCTACAAGCCCAGAGGAGAGAGGCGTCACTGGAAACCCACGGAGGGCACCTGGGTTGTAGGCATCCCGCCTCCAAAACCGCAAGGAAATACGTTTCTGTTGTCCCAGTGCCTGAATCCGCGGTGTTTCTCGCGGGGCCCTGGCAGGCTGACACCACCCGGAGGGCGCGGCTGTGTGACCAGCTTCCCGCGTGGGCACCACCTCTCACGCTTCTGTCGTTTCCGGGCCTACCGGGGCTTTGCCTTTCTCAGCTCGGCCGCTTTTATCCTGCCGTTGCTGGGCATTTAGAAAGTTCAAATTTATCTCAGTGTTAGCTTGAGGAAAACATGATGGGGGGAAAGCCTGCTATAAAAACAGATTACCCTATGGGTCCCTGAGACAAACACGAGTTATGTTGGAAAGTCTGTGTAATTGCCCTCTCCCCGCAGATGCTGGTAACCAAGTGTTGCCTGTGAATAATACGGCACACGCAGAGAAATGCGGGCGCGTGTGTGGGTTGTGTGGATCGTCCAGACTGCCCGAGCCCGAAGGAACCAATTTATATGCAACTGAGAGAGTAGGTGGGAGAGAACGAGGTGGAAAGAGCAGGATTTCTGCAATTATTAAATAGGTGAAGACAACCTAGATTCATCACTTTTACAAATTGTATAACCTTGAGTCAGCTACCTTTGCAAAACAGGGATAAAGTACTTATCTCAAAGGGTGATGGGGAAGACTCAATGAGGCCGATGTTTGCAAAACGTGGATAAACTCTAATTATCTTTCTCCCTGTTTTGAAATGGAATCAATCAAGCAGATGTTTTCTTACAGACCTTGTGCTCAGAGGCATGGACAGTAGCCCACCAGGCTCCTCTGTCGGTGGAATTCTCTCAGCAGGACCACTGCAGTGGGCTGCCGTGCCCTCCTCCAGGGGATTAAACCCACCTCTCTCCTGTCTCCTGCATTGGCAGGCATGTTCTTTACCACTAGCACCAGCTGGGAGGCCCTTTTACAGACCTGCAGAATGTAAAGCAGAGGACAGGAATGACCAACTGTCTTCCAGAAGTAAAGACACAAAGAAGAGTAAGCTCATGTCAGAGGACGGCTAATTTAGAGGGAGAGACTGAAGGGAAGAGGGCTTAGTTCTTAGGAGGGGCTTAAAAGCAATCTACTGAATTAAATGGAATTATTCAATGAGTGAACAGTCTACTTTTGAGCAACGCAGGGGTCTGGGGTGCCTGCTGTCTGCACAGCTGAAAATTTGACTATAACTTCACAGGTTTCTGTATCTGTGGTTCTGCATCTGTGGATTCAAACAACCACAGGTCTTGTATTAGTGTAGTACTTACTTATTAAAAAACATCTGAATGTAAGTGGATCTACAGAACTCATACCCACGTTGTTCAAGGGTCAACTGTATTACACTTGCCCAGTCATAAATGACAGAAAAACTCAAGCAAGGTACTCTAAGTGATGAGGCTATTTGTTCTTTGTTTAGTAATAAACTGGTGGTAGACTTTTTTTTATTCAGTGAAGAAATATCTTCCCCAGAAGCCAGCTAGCTAATTTATCCTGAAAGCTCATTGGCTGGAAGTAGATTGCAAGGTCACCTCTAACCACAAAAGTGAGGGAAAGAGGGTATCTGGCTTACTAAACCTCTGTACTTTGAGGCAGGCAAAGGCGAAGGAGTAGGAATCGTTACTGGGCTTGTGACACTGGGCACAGATTGGCAGGAGAGCCAGGAATGACTGCTTAATCCACTGTATTAACGGAGGGTGTGTGACCTGGATGGATTTTGTGTCTATATTTGAACTGTTTTCTCTATGAAGGAAAAACGAAAGCTTTCCCTTCTCCCACTTTGAGTATTTTCTCTCTTTTCTACATATTCAAATCCATTTTTATAAATGCCTATTTTTAACTTGTTCATGCATGTGTGTAGGAATTTATTTTTTAATTCATTTGACATCTGGCAGTTAAATATCTACCATTTACAAGAAACTGCATGTGGTTTCTTTGTCGTAGATAAGTCCTTGCTGATATCTGAAGGAAGCAGGCATGAGTACCTGGTAAGAACTGAATATAAAAGGGCTCTGGGAGCTCACCAAATTAACACAGGCAATTTTTTTTTTTTTTAAATTGGCCATGCCATGCAGCTTGTGGGATCTTAGTTCCCCAACTAGGGATCAAGCCCATGCCTTCCTCAGTGTAAGCACAGAGTCCTAACCATGGATGGCCACATTGCACTCCTAATGTGCAAATATAACATGTGCAAATTAAAATGAAAATATAAGTATTATGATAAATTTGTTACCTTTGTTTCACCTAGAATCCTGTGGTCCACACTAATCTGACCTTGGAAATAACTTAACTCAGGCTTAAATCCTGGCTCTGATATGTATTAATTGTGTAGCCTTGGAAAAATTACATTGTGTCTTTGACTTCCAGGTTCCTCATCTGTAAAGTAAGGTTGAAAATTCTTGCTCGCAAGGAGTGTCAAAGAACCGAATGAAATACAGCACATAAAGTGTGCAGACTGGTTTGGTGCCTGGCATAAAGTATGCGACTAGTGAGAACTGAATGGACTAGAGATTGCAATTCAGATTCACTAATTTCAAAATATAGTTTGGTCTGAATGGAAACAAAGACAAGAAGGGTAACCAACCCATCTGATTCCATCATAGTGGACTAGACTTTCCTTGGGGTAGTAAAAGCTGGTATCTCCAAGGAGGTGTCAGAAATCCATGAAGGTAGCTGGCCGAAGATTGGTGAACAGCTGTGACTGGTAAATTACGATTGGAATGAAGAAGAAAAAGGTGAATCTGAGGTAGAACTGGAACCAGATACGCCTACAGCTTCTGAGGGGCCTAGAGGGAGCGCTGTCCAGTCACCAGGGTGCTGAAACGACCCAGGGCTGCACACAGCATGTGGCAAGGAGCTTTGTCTGAACCTATCTCTGCTTCCTAAAGATCGCCTCTCGGGCACACCTCCTCCTCTCCCCTTTCTCACAGTCTGAAACCCCAGCCTCCTACCTCCAGCTCCCTTTCTCACTCCCACCACCGCTCACCCCTCACCTCTTCTCTTCTAGCCAGCGGGTCGCCAACCTTCCTACAAATAATGCTCACTGGTTGCTAACGTGCTTCATTCCTGGGATGGTGCTGCGTGTGGGAAGCAGCTGGAGTGAGCCTTTGAGAGCTGATGACTACAAAACCCTTTCTCCCCCAGTCACAAATAGCCGCCTGTGTTAATGTGGCTTGATTACAGCCCCAAGGACTGAAGACGCTGAGGATGACGGTTTTCAGAAACACGGTTGTAGCTGCCTGTTCTGGCTGACCCTTTCAGCTCCATCCCCCGTAGTTCTCAGCGTGGATGCTCTGGTCCTCCATCCATTCAGCTGTTGCATGTGATGCTCTGCTCTGCTTCCTGTCTGCTTATTCCTTAAGCTTAGGGTAGCCTTCTTTCTTCTCCACCTAAGATGTATCTTTCCTATATTTAAATGTCCAGTTTAACATTCTCCCCCTCCATGGGGAATATAGCCAATATTTTATAATACCTACAAATGGAAAGTAATCTTTAACGTTTGTATAAAAAATAAGCTGAAAAATCCCCCTCCTCTAGACCACAGAAACTGAAAGCCATGTTCCTTTCTTCTGAAATCCTACAGCATTTTTGCCATGGACATGCACTTAGCCCTTGGTGTATAAACTATCTTAAGCTCATTTTGAAAATGACTAAATGTGTTGCCTCTTCAGCCAAACTCTGGGCGCTTTGAAGGGCAAGGGTCAAGGTGTCTGCATGTTCTGTATTTTATATATTTCATTATAAACACTGACGCAGGATATGCTGTAAAAGTGAGGTTGCTCAGTCGTGTTCGGCTCTTGTGACCGCATGGACTGCAGCCTGCCAGGCTCCTCTGTCCCTGAGATTCTCCAGGCAAGAATACTGGAGTGGGATGTCATTCTCTTCTCCAGGGGATCTTCCCGACCCAGGGATCAAACCCTCGTCTCCCGCATCACCTCCATTGGCACAAAACCACCTGAGAAGCCCGACATGTACCTGCATCATGGCCAATCCTGCATCATGGCCAATGGTCCTGCTGGGAGGGAACAGATGACCCACAGAATTTCTGTGGATCCTCAGGAGTGTGGGGAATTTTCTACAACCTTTTGTCAGGTTCTTCTCTATGCTTATATCTTCTCTTATACTTCCTTTTATGGCTGATTCTTTCCCACAGCTTTCTTTTCCTATCGTCTCTTTCTTTGCTCCTGCCTAGTCACCATGATGTAGCCTTTCAAGAAGTTAAAACCCTAGGGTAGTTTCCTTGGAAATACTGAGGGCAAGGAAAATGATGACTCTCTATTTGGAGACCATATATAAACACAGAAGAAACCTTGAAGATTACACATCTAACTCAGTCGTGTAAAAAGAGATCCTAAGGGCCAGATGGGGAAGAAATGTTTCAAGTCAATCACCTGATTAAATAGCCAGGGAGGGTGAGCTTAACAGTCAATAATTTTGCCCCATAAGTCCCAGGAGAACATTTCCAGGGACCAACACTCAAGTATGCAAAATAAAAGGACTGTAACAATTTGAGCTGGCACGGATGTCATATTTACATATCATTTGCATACACCTACATCAACCCCGCCCTGCAATCCCTTCTCGGTTATTTCTGAAGTGAGAATTTATCATTGCTTCCCTTGTTTGTCATTTTTAGTTTTTCATTTCTCTATTCCTTTTCACCCACTCACAGTCTTTGGCCCAGATCCCCTGCAGCATTCAAGGGGAAAAAGTATTCACAGAACATTAAAATTAAACTTCAGACAAGTGTGTTTCTCTGACCATCTGGCCCCCTCTAGAACAGCCACTTCTTGAAGACAGGGGCTCTTGGCCTCAATATTCCCTCCAGAACCCAGAAAACGGGGATGCTCAGTGAGGCCCAAGCTGAAGAGGTGGATGGTTGCAGGCGGAGCCAGTTGGGGGGGTTGGGACACAGCGTGACAAAGGTTTTAATGCAAGACCATATATTCCATGAGGACAGGGACTTTCCTCCTTATCACATTACCTCCAAGACTTAGTCCAGCATCAGATACAGAGTAGACCATATACATGTGGGGAATACATGAACGTATGAAGTTATGTAGAAAGTTTTGCATACTTATGTAAGGGTAAAAAGCCAGGTATCAGTTAGTTATCTACTGAATATGTATTTCATAGAGAAAATCATAACTTTTCATGCTTTTAGAAACTTCACAGTCTTCCTGTCACTTGCTCTCTCTCCAGGTTTCAGGGAAAGTGCCATGTGAAGCCTTAAGTGCTACACAAGTGAGATATGCTGTTATTTCTACACAATTAATCCATTTTTGGAACCAATATTCTCAGTCCTAGATTATATTTCTGGGAGGCAGAGTTACAAAATTTAACATTAAGAGCTTATTAGAGAAGAGTGACAGATAAATAACTTCTTAATAAAAACATGAATGTGCACACTGCTATATATAAAATAGACAGCTAATAAGGATCTTCTGTATAGCACAGAGAACTCTACCCTGTACTCCGTAATGATCTATATGGAAAGGGAATTTAAAAAAGGGTGGAGATATATATATATATCCTGGAGGAGGGCATGGCAGCCCACTCCAGTATTCTTTCCTGGAGAATCCAGAGGAGCCTGGTGGGGTACAGTCCATGGGGTCGAAAACAGTTGGACACAACTGAAGTGACTTGGCACGCATACACGCGTGTATATATACATATATATATATATATATGCACGCATATATAGAACTCACTCACTTTGCGGTGCAGCAGAAACAATGTTGTAAATCAACTATATTCCAATAAAAATTAATAAAAATAGACATTTAAAGGCAGGCCTGGAGAAGCCAATCTGAGCCATCTTAAACAAAAGAGGAGACTCTGTCGTTAGATTCCAGAGGTATTCCACGGAACTGGTGGTGGTTTTGAAGCAGGTACACAAATCCTGAGAGTCCTCCTTTCAAGAGGTGAGGCTTAATTCCCGTCCCCTGGAGCCTGGGCTGGACCTCGGGTGACTCACTCCCGATAAATGGCAAGTGGACGCAGCGATGACGTGTGACTTCTGAGACGTGGTCGTTGCGTTAGTTTCGGGGCTGCTGTAAGGGGTAGCAGAAACTGGGTGACTCAAACAGCAGAAGGGCGTGTCTCCTGGTTTTGGAGAAGTCAGGGAAGCCTGAGCCCTAGGTGCTGGCACGCTGCCCCCTTCTGGGGCTGTGAGAGGAGCCCCCGCTTTGCCCCTCTGGCCGCCCGGCAGGGCTGGCTGGCCGCCCTTCTCCCCAGGCTTCTCCCCGTCTCTGCCCTCACTGTCACGCGGCAGTGTTCCTGTAGGCACGTCTGGGTCCAGAGCGCCCTACTTTTTTTTTTTTCGAAACAGGGAAATGTTTATTACAGGGTCATATAAAGAGATGGGTGGCTCATGCCTTAAGAATCCCAAGATTACTGAAAGCTTTCCGCCAAGCCCTTTTAGAGGAAAGGTGAGGATGGGGTGTGGTTGTGCAGAGTCGCCCAGTCGTGTCTGACTCTGTGACCCCATGGACTGTAGCCCGCCAGGCCCCTCTGTCCATGGGATTCTCCAGGCAAGAGTACTGGAGTGGGTTGCCATTTCCTTCTCCAGGGGACCTTCCCAACCCAGGGATCAAACCCAGGTCTCCTGCATTGCAGGCAGATTCTTTTCCATCTGAGCCAAACTTCTTGGTGTCAAATCTTTTGTTCTTTTTTTTTTTCCCTCTGAGTGTTTCCTGATGAACCTATTTGCATGGCAGCAGAGGGTGTGCCGACATAAAGAACAGAGTTGTGGACACAGCGGGGGAAGGAGAGCGTGGGACGAATTGAGACACTGGCGTGAACACATGAACATTACCAAATGTAAAATTAGATAGCCAGTGAGAATTTGCTGTGAGACGGAGGGAGCTGAAATCTGATGCTCCGTGACAACCCAGAGGGGTGGGATGGGGTGGGAGGTGTGAGGGAGGTGAAGTGGGAGGGAGCAAATGTATACCTGTGGCTGATTCATGCCGCTGTGTGGCAGAAACCCACGCAGTGTTGTAAAGTGTTTATCCTCCAATTAAAAATAAATACATTTAAAAAAGCTGTCCCCTTTTATAAGGACATGAATCGCATTGAATTAGCACCCCGCTTCATTACCTCATTTTATTTTATTTAAACGTTTTTAAATTTTACATTGAAATAGAGTCAATTAACAATGTGTTAGTTTCAGGTGTATGGTAAAGTGAATCAAGTATACATATACATGTATCTATTTTTTTTTCAAATTCTTTTCCATTTAGGTTATTACAGAATGTCGAGTAGAGTTCCTTGTGCTATACAGTAGGCCCTGTTGGTTATCTATTTCATTTTGTTATCTTTAAGATGATTTATTTGGCTGTGCTGGGCTTGCAGGCTCTTCGCGCTTTAGTTGCAGCATGTGGGATCCAGCTCCCTGACCAGGGATCGAACCCGGGCCCCCTGCATTGGGAGTGCAGAGTCTTAGCCCCTGGGCCCCCAGGGAAGTCCCGGTTATCTGTCTCAAATATAGCAGTGTGTGCATGTGATGACCTCATTTAATGTGAGTACTTCTGTAAAGACCTTATCTCGAGATAAGGTCACATTCCGAGGTACTGAGGGGTAGGACTTCAATGTGTGAATCTGGGGATGGACGCAGTTCAAACCGTAGCAATCATAAGCGGTCTTGTGGCTTCCTTCTTGCTCCATCTCTTGGATCACTGGCTCTGAGTCTGGCTGCCAAGCTGTGAGAACACTCAATGTCTGCTTGGCAGGGGACCAAGGCCTCCTGTTAACAACCAGGTGAAAGCAGCTACTCCAGCCTTGGAGGTGATTGCCGCTCTTGATGGCATCTTTCCCCTCCAGCTTCATGGAGGTATAACTGACAATTAAAAATTGGTTGCATTTGAGATTATAACTTGATGATTTGTTTTGTTTCTCAGGCAACTTGTGGGATCTAGCTCCCTGACCAGGGATTGAACCCAAGTCCACAGCAATGAAAGGGCCAAGTCTTAACCACCAGACCACCGGAGAAGTCCCAGCGATGTAGGAGATGTGGGTTTGACGCTGGGTCGGAAGATCCCCTGGAGAAGGAAATGGCAGCTCACTCCAGTATTCTCGCTTGGGAAATCCATGGACAGGGGAGCCCGGCAGGCTACCGTCCGCGGGGTCACCCAGAGCCAGACAAGACTGCGCGCCCAGGCACCAGCCGTGCGGGGTTGTGTATCAGATCTGCAGAACTGATTCGTCTTTCATAACTGAAACTTTGTGCGCCTTGACCGACATCTCCCATGTTCTGCTTCCTCTAGCCCTTGGTAACTAGCATTCTACTCTCTGCTGCTCTGAGTCTGGTTTTTTAGATTCTGCATGTAAGTGAGACCACGCAGTGTTTGTCTTTCTGTGTCTGGCTTATCTCATTCAGGACAGTATCCTTCAGGTTCATATGGGTTATTGCAAATGGCAGGATTTCCTTATTTTTAAGGCTGAATGGCATTCTGCGTGCACGTGTGTATACGTCTACATACACACATATCCATGTATAGAACCTTTTCTTTATCTGTTCATTTGTTGACACTTACATAGTTTCCATTTCTTGGTGACTGTGAATAATGATGCAATAAACATGGGACTGCAAATATTTCTGACATTATTTCCTTCGGATATATACCCAGAAGTAGGATTGCTGGATGAGAATGGATTTCTAGTTTTGATTTTTTGAGGAAGCGCCATGCTGCTTTCTGTAATGGCTGTACTGATTTCCCTTCCCACCAGGGGTGTACAAGGACTCTGGCTGACCCCTTGACTGCAGCCGTACGGGAAACCCTGAGTAGAACCACGCGGCTCAGCTACCCTGGAATATTCAACTTGCAGAAATTGTGAGAAAATGAATGCTTGTTATTTTGAGCTGCTAACTTTGGGGGTAACTTTCATGCAGCAGGAGGAAATTAAAATGGACCCTACTGGAAGGGACAACGGAGGAAGCAACAGGCAGGGAAGCAGACAGTGCTCCTGTCCTCCGGCTCCTCTCCTGCTGGCTTTCTCTAGGACTCCATCCACGGAGAGAGGCATGGTCACCTCATGGCTTTTGAGTTTACCTGTTACAGTTCCAGTAATGCAGAAATCCCAATTTCAAAATTCTGAGAGAACAGGGGTCAGCTGTGGCAGGGACAATAGCTCTATGGAGAAGTTCAGGTTTCCTGGGACATGGAGAGTTTATCTTTGGGGGAGTTCATCAAGAAAAAGAACACTAGGGAATTCCCTGGTGCTCAGGACTTGGAGCTTTCATTGCCAAGAGCACAGATTCAATCCTTGGTTGGGGAACTAAGATCCTACAAGCTGCTGAGTGTGGCCAAAAAAAAAAAAAAAGAAAAAGAATGCACGATTACACAGAAGAAATGATTTTTTTGGGATGGATGAGAAAATAAATCACAACAAATTAAAAAGTTCTATCAGTGACAAATACCAATGCATTACAAAAAAGAAAAAAAATCGTATGACATTTTTATCAGTTAACCCTGGTGATTGAAAGTAGTTTCTGTGACTATACTCTGTCCATTTCAGACCCGTGTGCATCTGAGTGCTGTAGGCCACATGAGTGCAGTCATCTGAGTTCTGACCCCACACCGTCATGCCTAATGCCAGGAGAGCTGGCACAATGGGTGATGTCCTGGAAGCTGTTCTCCACTGGGATGACTGCCAATGTGTGCCAAGTCGCCTCAGTCATGGCCAGCTCTTTGCGCTCCTATGGACTGTAGCCTGCCAGGCTTCTCTGTCTGTGGGATTCTCCAGGCGAGAATACTAGAGACTGTTGCCATGCCTTCCTTCATGGGATCTTCCCCACCCAGGGATCAAACCAGCATCTCTTATGTCTCCTGCATTGGCCGGTGGGTTCTTCATCACTAGCGCCACCTGGGAAGTCCTGGAATGACTACCAATAACTGAACTAAATGCCAGGCTATTTAGAAATCATAAGAATATATGCAATAAACCCAAGCAGAGTGTATTCCCACCTCAACCACCCCTTAGCTGGGTCTCACTTTGCCAGCAGCCACTCTAAAGCTGCAGAAGCGTAATGGGATGTGGGGGAAATCAAGGTGGAAAGAGGCAGTGGTTTTAACAAGTTGTGGTGAAAAATACCTTCTTTCTAAAACTTTACAAAAAGACATCTGATGATGTGAGCACATGGCTATGGCCTTCCTCGGGCCTTGGGAGGGTCCTGGCAGGTAAGGAGGCCCTGAAGCCTTGGGGTGTCACTTTCCTGGCAAATCTGTCTCTGGGCAGAGTCTTGTATTAACAGAACACAGTGATTGCTGGAAGCTTAACCTGGTGGATGGGGCAAGTGTTTCCTGAGAAAATTAAAAGAATCCCATGAGGACAGATAATTCTAATATACAGTGAGAAGAGGTTGGGGCAGACTAAGCAAGCAGAAACGCAGAAGTGGAGGGTTGACTCAAACTCGCAGAGTCGATGTGAGGGATTGCTTACTGTGGGGAATGACGTCTTGGTGAGTGGGAAGAATGTTCCAGGCGGATACGTAGCATACGTGAAGAGAGGAGGTGTAAGAGACCATGGCTGATTTGGGGGGCACAGCAGATATTGCAGAGATGTTGGCATGAAGGGCGTGAGGATGGGGTTGCTTGAGAGGCAACCCAGGAAATCAACCTAGGTCAGGTCACGAAGGGCCTTTCGAGTCATGCTATGTCTTTGGACTCTATTCTGAGGGAAGTGGAGCATCAGTGAAGGGTTTTCAGCAGGGAATTTGGACGATCAGTTTGCATAAGCCTAAGACAACCCTGAATAGTCACCGGAAGGGCTGATGCTGAAGCTGAAGCTCCAATCCTTTGGCCACTTGATATGAAGAGCTGACTCACTGGAAAAGACCCTGATGCTGGGAAAGATTGAAGGCAAAAGGAGAAGGGGACGACAGAGGATGAGATGGTTGGATGGCATCACCGACTCAATGGATATGAGTTTGAGCAAGCTCTGGAAGAGAGTGGAGGATAGAGGAGCCTGGCGTGCTGCAGTCCACGGGGTCACAAAGAGCCAGACAGGACTTAGTGATTGGACAACAACAACAAAAATTACAACACTTGAAGTCAGTATGGGAAACTTCGCTATATTAGAAGAAAACTTTCCACAGATAATTTAGTGATCCGATGGACTTTTATTCAGTGACAGCATCTAGTCTAGCAGACTGGGAAGAGCTCCGAAGAGCTGTGAGATGCGAGAGATTTTTACAGACCAACATGAGTAGGAACAAGGAAGTTAACCTGGGCATTTGCTTTTTGTTTGATTTTTTGCAGATTGCATTTCATTATAGTTATTACTGGAGAAGGAAATGGCAACCCGTTCCAGTATTCTTGCCTAGATAACCCTTTGGACAGAGGAGACTGGCAGGCTACAATCTGCCAACTGGGGTTGCAATGAGTTGGCCATGACTGAGCGACTGAGCACATAGTTAATTACAACATATTGAATAAAAATTCCTGTGCTTTATGGTTAAAAAATTAAAAAACAAAACAAAACTGGGCACTTGCCAACTGGGTAAAGCGGGTTGTTTTCCTTCCAAGGAGAAAAGGGAAGTCTTGGATACCGGTCAGGTAACTTGTGCTGAGTAGGTAAGCAGTGTTGGGTTGACCTGGGGCTTCCTTTTCTGGGGGAGCAGAGAAATTTAGTTAAGTTTGCTTTGTTGATATGGGGCTTAGCATGAGTCCATTTTGGGTCTATTGTGGTTACTTTAAGAGAGGAAACTGGAACCCCTTTCTATCTCAAACACAGAAATGCAGGAAAAAAAAAACCTAATAAAATAATTTGAAAGATATGATTGAACTCAAATCTCAGGAAAGGAAATCGCTGAGAGCCAGAACAGAGGAGAACTCCTAAACGTGGGGAAGGGAGGGGAACTTGAACCATGGCCCCAACGGAAGGGGACTGGATTAGGGTCTTTAGGGTTGGGGCTGGGCTTGAATGATCAGACACGTGGTGGGGTTGTCTGGATCACAGACTTAGCACAGGCTGGATACAGTGACTGACTTCAGGAGTCATAAATCCAGCTGTCCACCCAAGCCTCTGTGGATGAAGGGTCAGGACTCTAGAAAACTGGGCAGTTAATGGATCATTCCTTCCTTAGCTTCTGACACGGAGACCTCTCAGAGACCTCCCTTCTCTCCCAGGTGGACTGTAGACCACCAGGCTAATCAGTCCATGGGATTCTCCAGTCAAGAATACTGGAGAGGTTTGCCATGCCCTCCTCTAGGGGATCTTCCGGACCCAGGGATCAAACCCGCGTCTCTTACGTCTCCTGCATTGGCAGGTGGGCTCTTTACCACTAGTGCCACCTGGGCAGCGGTTATAAGTCTCCATCAAGGGCCCCCATCCTACGTCTGGTACCTTAACCAGGAATGTGTCCATCAGGCTCGGGACTTCATCAGCTGAACAGAGGCTCTCCGCTCAGCTGAGCACGATCTCTATCTAGCAGCGAGCAGATGTGACTGGAGGGCTGGTGGACCGATGATGACACACAGGCAGGGTCTGAGGGCCTCACGGGTCTGCGGTCTTACACTGGGCAGCTTGCATGGGGCAAGCAGTGAGCACAGTAAGATTCCAGGGAGAAGCAGGGTGTGCATAGGCTGGGTGGAATTCGCTGATGGCTGGGAGAAAGTCCGTGTGTAGGGTGGGGTTAGGGTAATGTTCGCCCTGAGGATTTATAACTTTCTTCCTGACGAGGGGTGTGGCGTGGAACGTTTGAGGTCCAAGTCTTGGAAAAGGACCCAATGGACAACCTGCAGGCTGCTATGTTTATGTGCCCAAGAGTGGATGTTGTATTGGATGGTGTGGGGGGCCCCCTTGAAATGGGTATCGTGTTCTCTAAATTACAAATATCTACTTGGAGGTTAGATTGCCTCACTGTGTTGCTAAGATCATGGCCTTCGGAAGCTCTCTGGTGTTGGGGGAAGGGCAGGGGTGAACCTCAACCTCTGAGAGAAAACCTGGTCCTACCATGGCTAGTATGGAAGCCACCAGCCAATGTGGCTGTTGAACCCTTGAAACGTGGCTGGTCCAAATTGAAATATAAGAAAAAGATACACTTCAGATGTAGAAGACTTCCTGTGGAAAAAAAGAATGGAATATAGCTCATTACTACTTTGAAAATATTGATTACATGTTGAGGCGACTACTGACATATTGGGTTAAGGAAAATACATTTTTGAAATTAATTTTGCCTCTTTATTTTAATTTTTTAAACAGTGTGGCTAACCACGAGGAAAGGTAAATGACATGCGTGGCCTGCATCTGTGGTTTGCATGGCGTCTCTATGAATGGTGCTGCTCGGTCCATCAAGACTTTGGTTGCCATGGGAACTGAACTCCTGGGTCCCTTCTGGGTTCTTCCTCTCCTCCCCACACTCTGAGGATTTGATGATTCTCCACGATCATCACTTCCTCTTTCTCATCTACGAATCTGAAAGAAGCAGCCATAAGCCCCTAAATGTGATAAGGAGATAACCTTTAGGAATTGCTAGGAAGAAGCAGCTACGAGGGAAGGGGTAAGGAAGACGGAGACCCAGCCCTGCTTTCTGTAGAAGGGAGGGAAGGTGAGGAGGGAAGTCCTCTAAGGCCAGTGGTCTCAACCAGGCTCCTTCCTTCCTACCCCCAGGGGACATTTTGAAACATCTGGGGACATCTTTTAGCTTCCCTGGTGGCTCAGATGGTAAAGAATCTGCTTGCCAATGCAGGAGAAGCAGGTTTGATCCCTGTGTCAGGAAGATCTCGTGGAGAAGAAAACGACAACCCACTCCAGGATTCTTGCCCAGAGAACTCCATGCACAGACGAGCCTGGCAGGCTACAGTCCATGGGGTTGCAGGAGAGTCGGACACAGTTTAGCAACTAAACAACAACAAAGAGACGTCTTCGGTTGCCACACCCGGTGAGACAGGGATGCTGCCAACATCTTAGGGCAGAGGCCAGGGATCCTGTGAAATATTCTACAACACACCAGAAAGCCCTCCCCGCCCGCCAACAAAGAATCATCCTGCCCCAAGTGTTGACAGCGTGAAGGCTGTGAGACCCTCACCTGCCTAGGAAAGGCCGTGGATATCCGAGGACCAGGGGCAGGAAGAGAGGCTGCGGACCCTGACACAGCAGGGAGCCGGCCCCACCCTCCCCCATTGCCTGGCTCTTTCTTTTTTTGCAGAATTTATTTATTTTTAATCAGAGGGTAATTGCTTTACAATGCTGTGTTGGCCTCTGCCAGACATCAACATGAATCAGCCGTAGGAATAATACGTCCCCTCCCTCTTCAGCCTCCTCCCCACCTCCCTCTCCACCCCACACCTCTAGGAAGTCACAGAGCACGGAGCTGAGCTCCCCGCGTCATGCGGCGCATCCCCACTGGCTGTTTATTTTACAGACGGCAGTGTGTGTGTTTCAGCGCTACTGTCCCTGGCGCTTTCTTCCTCCTCAGTGACTCACAGCCCTTCCCCTGCACTCCGAGCCTGTCTGAACTCATCCTGGTGAAAGGAGAAGAAGCTCTCCTTCTTGGGCGTGACTCACAGGATCCGAGCCTCAGGTAGAGACCTCTCCCTACAAGAGGCAGGGTTTTCTTACAGAGAAGAAAACTGTCAATTTGCCTCTGGATTTCTTAGAGCTCTCCAGGGTCTGCAGTGGGGAGCAGTGCTGCTAGGGCTTGGACAGTTCCATTCTGTAACTTGGACAAGGTCCAACCAGTCCACCCTAAAGGAAATCAGTCCTGAACATTGACTGGAAGGACTGATGCTGAAGCTGAAACTCCAATACTGTGGCCACCTGATTTGAAAAGCTGACTCATTGGAAAAGACCCTGATGCTGGGAAAGATTGAAGGCAGGAGGAGAAGGGGACAACAGAGGATAAGATGGTTGGATGGCATCACCAACTTTATGAACATGAGTTTGAGTAAGCTCCAGTAGTTTGTGATGGACAGGGAGGCCTGCCGTGCTGCAGTCCGTGGGGTCCCAAAGAGTCGGACACGACTGAACGACTGAACTGAATTGAACTGATCTCGTAACTTTCCCACCAGATTTCATGGAGCCCTGATTCCAAACCCCAGCTGTGAAAGGCAAACTCCCTGCCCTCAGAGAATTTACTGTCTAGCTGGGGAACATGAAATGTGTACGCTTACAATGATCTAAATGGCTCTAAGGGGGACTCAGTGGTAACAGAGGCTTTAAGGCAGCAGAGGGCCAGGGTTCAGAGAGATGATGGGGTTGCCAGAGCTGAAAATGCTTGGGCTCTGGAGCCAGCTTTGGCTGTATCCTTCAGTATTAAATGTAGCACTAGTGTTACCAAAAGAGTGTGGTGAGGTCCGGCTGCTCGTCACTCAAAAGCCAATCAACAGGCTGGGTTGACGGGAAGGAAAGTTGGCTTTATTTCAGATGCCAGCAGCTGGCGGGGGTGGGGGGGGTGGACATCTGTCTGAGGGTTGACTCTCCCCCCATTGGCAAGCAGTGGGTCAGAGCTTTTACGGGCAGAAGGAGGGGGCTACGTGCAGAAGCAGCACAGTCAGCTCTGACAGGCATCTTCAGATCGGTCATTGGGGGTCTGACCAGCGTCAGACCTTGTCTGTTTGACGCACAGTTAATATTCAGTTCTGGGCTTCCCCGGTGGCTCAGTGGTAAAGAATCTGCCTGCCATGCAGGAGACCCTGGTTCGATCTCTGGGTCAGGAAGATTCCTGGAGGAGGGCACGGCAACCCACTGCAGTATTCGTGCCTGAAGAATTCCATGGGCGGAAGAGACTGGCTACAGTCCATGGGGTGGCAGAGTCGGACACGACTGAGCAACTGAGCACAGCCCAACACAGTCAGCTCCAAGGTCCATCTGTTCCCGTTTCTCTGAGGCCAGTTCGCGGAACTTCCCTGGGTACAGCCCAGTCATTGTGCAGTTAACTTCTCCACCTGGCGTTTCAGTGTCGATAAGACAGCTCACAGGATGTGGCTCAGAATATGGTCTGTAGGCCTTGCTGCCGCTGCTAAGTCGCTTCAGTCGTGTCCGACTCTGTGCGACCCCATAGACGGCAGTCCACCAGGCTCCCCCATCCCTGGGCTTCTCCAGGCAAGAACACTGGAGTGGGTTGCCATGTCCTTCTCCAATGCATGAAAGTGGAAACGGAAAGTGAAGTCGCTCAGTCGTGTCCGACTCTTAGCGACCCCATGGACTGCAGCCTACCAGGCTCCTCCGTCCATGGGATTTTCCAGGCAAGAGCACTGGAGTGGGGTGCCATTGCCTTCTCCCTGAGAAAGAACTAAAGTCCTTGACTTTGCCTAATGACTACATTGTTACTATTTAGTCTCCTTTGACTGTTTCCCTTTGCTTCTGCCTTTCTCTGATTAAGCTTACTGACTAAATTCTTCCACAAAAGACAGGCAGAGGACCTGAGGGGGCTGGGGGTGGGGCAAGGACAGTGGGGTCCTGCTCCGTTTCACCAAAATCTAGGAATAAACGAGACTCTGCTCTCTGCTCCCGTTCCCCACACACAGCTGGGAAGAGTCCTCCCATGGAGGACCACTAGGGGTTTCCAGATTGCTGTCTGCTGGAAAACGGCTCACAGATGCAGCTTGCCGATCTGGAGGTGAGGAGCCTCAGCTCCCCACAGAAGCACGCAGCCCTGTAACTTGCAGCAGTGGCCTTGGGCTTAAGCTAGAGGCATCCTCCCGGCTCTATTCTTGGGAGAAGGGTTCGTCCCGTTATTCCGCCTCGTGTGTCCTTCTGATGGGAGCTGTGATTTACTGAGCATCTATTATGCGTCAGGTACCATGTAGGCACTTTGCTGTTTTATCCTATTTGTCAAGCAAGAAGCAGTAGCTGAATATCCTCTCTGTTCTGACCACTAGGGCAGAGGCTGGGTGACGGGGAAGTAAGATAAAAAAAAACAAACAAACTGAAAATACAAATGGGAGAGAAAAACAAACCTGACATTTTCTTTTTCTAAAATTATTTAAAAAAAACACCACATTTATTTCTTCTGGCCGAGCCCTGAGACATGCAGGGTCTTGGTTGCCTGATCAGGCATCGACCTGCGCCCCCTGCGTTGGGAGCATGGAGTCTTAGCCACTGGACCACTTAACTGCTGTCGTTCAGCTGCTTAGTCATGTCTGACTCTATGTGACCCCATGAACTGCAGAGGGCCAGGCTTCCCTGTCCCTCACCATCTCCCGGAGCTTGCTCAATCTCGTGTCCATTGAGTGAGTGATGCCATCCAACCATCTCACCCTCTGTCGTCCCCTTCTCCTCCCGCCTTCAGTCTTTCCCAGCATCAGGGTCTTTTCCAAGGAGTGAGCCCTTCACATCGGGTGGCCCAAGTATTGGAGCTTCAGCATCAGCATCAGAGGGAATGGCAAACCACTCCAGCATTCTCCCCTGGAGGGCCGCGAGGGAAGTCCCCACACTGACGTTTTCAGCGCCGTGTGTGGGCACTGGTGAGCGGGTGATAGTCAGCCTGGACCTGGTCCCTGGCTGCTGCTGAGATGGCTGCTAACTGGGGGACCCCCGCCTCAGGCACCTGGTGCACCCTCACAGGCAACTGGGTGCCGCGGCCCCACCCGAGCCAGGCGCCAGACGGGAACCGGAAGCCCACCTCTAACGACGCCAGATCCTCTCTAATTAAAAGCCCAGGGGACTTCCCTGGTGGTACAGTGGATAGGAATCCAGCTGCCGATGCAGGGGACACAGGTTCAGTTCCTGGTCCGGGAGGATTCCGCACGCACGGAGCAACTGAGCCTGTAAGCGACAGCTCCCGAGCTGGCCTTGTGCAGCTACGGAAGTCCATGCGCGTCACAGCTAGAGCCGTGCGCCCGAGCCAGAGAAGCCACCGCGCTGGAAAGCCTGCGCGCCGCAAGGAAGACCAGCTCCTGCCCGCTGCAACGAGGGAAAGCCGCGCCCAGGGGGCAGCAGTAGGCGGGAACACCCAGCGACGCTGCTCTCCTAGCCTGGGACAGGGACAGTTCCTGCTCCTCTGGCTTTAGAGAGTGACCTTTCTCCTCCCACATTCTCAGATCCGAAGTTTTCCTAGGCAGTGCTGGACTGGGCTTCCTACTTGAATCTTTTATTTCTTTCTTTGTTTTTCCCATTCAGCACTCAATCTTTAGTTTCCGGTAGCTTTCAAATTTTTCTTTAAGGAAGACAAACCACAGCACAGAGGAAGGAAGGATGAATGACGGCTGTAGAGGTCAATGAAATTCCCCAGAAGAGGCTGTGTTTACACTGGGACTAGAATCTCCAAAAGGGCTTCCCAGGTGGTGCTACTGGTAAAGAAACTTAAGTGAAAGTGAAAGTCACTCAGTCCTCTCTGACTCTTTGTGACCCCATGGACTATGCAGTCCAAGGGATTCTCCAGGCCAGAATACTGGAGCAGGTAGCCTTTCCCTTCTCCAGGGATCTTCCCGACCCAGGGATCGAACCCAGGTCTCCCATATTGCAGGCGGATTCTTTACCAGCTGAGCCACAAGGGAAGCCCAGTGGTAAAGAACCCGCTAGCCAATTCAGGAGACGTAAGAGGTGCGGGTTCAATCCCTGGGTTGGGAAGATCCTCCAGAGAACGGCATGGCAACCCACTCCAGTATTCTGGCCTGGAGAATCCCATGGACAGAGGAGCCTGGCTGGCTACAGTCCACAGGGTTGCAAAGAGTTGGACACAACTTAGCGCCTAAACCACTACCACCACCATGACAAAAAGACAACAGAGACTCTGGGAAGAGTGATGGGGAAGAATGGGGTGGGGAGAACTGGAGAATCTGTGTCTTGTTTTAAAGGGCATCTCTGACTCAGCACCAGATGACTCAGCACTATGCTGAGATGAAGACTGGTGGAGTGCTCCAATTCAATTTTTCTTCGCAGAGAAGGTGGGAATGTGGGTTTTTGAAATGTGATTGCATCAGAATTTTTTACGTTGGCTAAAAACTTTAAGCTTACTATTTGCTGCCCATGCACCACTTGTTGGCAGGGTGCGTCAGGGTTGTGGGCGAGCCATCGGTCCTCTGCCAACCCCTGTGCTGGGCGGTAGGCAGCAAGGGCGGTGTGGTCAGGAGTGCCGGACGCCAATCCAGGACGCATTCTCCCCTTCTTTGTTAAAAACAGGGCCCCAAGATAGTCGAGGTGGCTGTGTGTGCCACTGAGGACCATGTCCCCCAGCCTCCCTTGCTTAGTCATCTGACTCCCATGTGGCTAAGTCCTGGCCAATAAGAGGCCAGTGGTTGCACTTGGCTGTTTTTGAAAAGGCTACAAAATGGGGATCGACAGCTGGAAGTTTCCCCCTTTTCTCCAACTTTCTTCTTCAAACAGTGAAGTGATGGCTAGGGCTTCAGCAGCCACAGTGGACCAAGGGGAAGCCTTGACACAGAAGCCATATTAGCACGCTTGGCCTACCATGACAAAAATGGCAGGGACTGGGTAACGTAAGCTGCAGGTATTTATTTTTTCAGCGTTCTGGAGGCTGGAAGCTCGAGGCTGAGGAGCTGCGCGGTTCGGTGTGTTCAGAGGCCTCTCTGCACCTCCTGGCCATGTCCTCCCAGCGTCTTCTCTGCACACGCTCGTCCCTGGTGCCCTTCTGTGTCCACATTTCCCTGTCTCACGAGACATCCGTCAGATTGTATTAAAGGCCCTGCCTCCAGATACAGCTGGAGAAGGAAATGGCAACCCACTCCAGTGTTCTAGCCTGGAGAATCCCATGGACAGAAGAGCTTGGCAGGCCACAGTCCCTAGGGTCGCAAAGAGTCAGACACGACTTCAGCGACTTAACACACGGTCCAAATACAGTTATGGTCTGAAGTGCTGGGGGTTAAAACGTCAGCATACCAGTTTTGGGCTGGGGAGATAATTCTGCCCACAACAGAAGCTGTGCATGAGAGATGCTGGGACCGAAGGACGCTGTGCCTGGGTGTTCTTCACCTGCGGGGAGTGTCCGTATCAGTCGGAACCATTTCTAGCCTTTTCTTTTTACATTTATTTTGTTTATTTATTTTTAGCTGTGCCGTGGGACATGTGGGATCTTAGTTCCCTAGCCAGGGATCAAGCCCGTGCCCCTTGCATTGGAAGCGTGGAGTCTCAACCACTGGACAGCCAGGGAAGTCCCAAGCCTTTGCTTTTTAAAAAATAAGATTCCATCACAATTCAGGACGCATGGGGATGTCGTCTCCCTGATCCTTTGTCAGCCTGAAAAATCTCTTTGTTATTAACTCAGTTCTGCCTTTAACTTAACCTCTTCTGGGAAACGTCTCTGACTCCTGTAGGCAGCAGGCATCATAAGAAACCTTCGAAGCTTAAACTATTATGGTCAGATTGTTATTGGGAGCAGCGGCAGGCAGTTCTTGGCAGATTCACGGGGCTTCCTGGAAGAGGAGGGGTCTGACCGGTGTGTGTTTTCCGGAGGTCTGAGGGGAGGAGGGACATTCAAGGGTAAGGGAGGCGCCGGCAGGAGAAACCGAACAGGAACCCAAGGACAAAAGCTCCCGCAGTCAAAAACGACCAAGAACGTTCATGTTTTCTGAACTAAAGTTGAGAAGTGTGTTTAGGGGATTCCATTTTGATTCAAGGAGCCTGGGTTCTCAGCTCTAAACCACTTCATGACCTTCCAGTGAGACTCAGAGCTGATCAGTTCATCCTCTAGGATTTGTTATTATTTTTAGATTATCTGTAACCTGGGGGTAATAATATTTGGCTTACTTATCTTACAACTTTTGGTAAAGATCGAATAAAAGAATGAATGTGAAAATATTTTAAAAAATATGAATCAATACCAGTGTTCCCAAAGTCATTTGTCCAACTCCTTCATGGTATTTTGCCTTGCGTATCACCTGTACTGTGATTTTTCTAAAAATTGGGCTATTCTAAAAAAGTTGTATGAAAAAAAATAAAATAAAATAAAAAAGTTGTATGAAAAATATTTTATGAGGATCATAGTAAAGTGACACAGTAAAAAATAAAAACAAAAGCAATATAATGTTAATAATTGCTAGCTAGCTATTGTGAAGTGCTAAGGTTTGCTCTTAAAAACAGAGACTAGATTCAGGAAGGTTTAAAGTCAAACTAGTAACGGGTAGAAACTTCAACTCTGACATAATCAGAAGAGTTAAAAAAGGAAAACGAGAAAGGAAGGACTTTTCCATGATTCATTTAATCATGGAAATTAAATGAATGCTATTTAATATAGCTACATGGTGTGGCCTCTCAATTTTAAAAAAGTGAGGTATAGTAGATGTACAATGTCGTGCTAGTTTCTGGTATACAGCCAAATGGTTCAGTTATACATGTGTATATGTGTGTATATACACACACACACATATATACATATACATTCCTTTTATATTCTTTCCCATTATGGTTTATTTCTTGCTACTGAATACAGTTCCCTCTGCTATGCAGTAGGACCTTGTTGTTTATCTGATATGGTCTCATTCCTAACAAACACTGGTGGAGGGAATTCCCTGGTGGTTCAGCCGTTAGGACTTTCACTGCTGAGGCCGGGTTCAGTCCCCGGTCAGGGAACTAAGATCCTGTAAGCCACGCAGCATGGTCAAAATAAACAGAAACAGACAAAAGCGATGTATGAGTGTTTGGTTTTTAACAACGACCTACTGTATCACACAGGGATCTCTGCTCGGTGTTATGTGGCAGCCTGGATGGGAGGGGAGTTTGGGGTAGAGTGGACACATGTGTGTGACGGCTGAGTCCCTCTGCTGTCCCCCTGAAACCAAGAGCATTGTAAACTGGTTCTACCCCAATACAAAATAAAAAGGTAAAAAAATACAAAGAATACTTGGTTTTACGGAGAGGTTTCCCCAGGGAAGAAGAAAGCTCAATGATTGGTGAATAGTTGTTTGTGCCAGGCCCTGTGTGGGCCCATTTTATCCTCATGGGCACCTTGATAACCAGCTGAGATGGGGATTGATGCCCCGTTTCACTTGGGAAAACGCAGGGTCAGCGGCTGTGTACCTTGCCTCGACATCGCACAGCTGCCCAAAGAGAGAAAAACTCAACGGCAGCGTGAACTCAGGTGTGCCCACACCACTCGAAATGCCATGACCCAGCTCCTCCTTATGACGTATGGAACTTAGGAAGAGCTGTGCTCGCTGTCTGCTGCTAGACGCATCATCAGAAAAAGCCAGTGCAATGAGTTGGTTGAGAACCAGGTCTCTGGAGCCAGACTGGCTGGATTCACAAGCTGGCTCTGCTTCTTATTTGCTGTGTGACCTTGGGCCAGTTTCTCTACCTCTCTGTGCCCCAGATTCCTAAGGGATAATCATAGTGCTCGTTTCAACTCGTTGTGAGAAGATTAAACGGACTGGTGTGTGTCAGTCACTTAAACGGTGCTGGTACAGGCTTCCCTCTCTTCAAGCATCAGTATTACCCAAGCTTTATGTTACGTCTACCATGTTATAACTCGGGGATAGAATGTTCCACCCGGGGTTAAGAAGGCAGCAGGCCAGGGCATCTCTTCTTTAGAGCAGCCTTCACATCTTTATTCCTCAGGCTGTAGATCAGAGGGTTCAGCATGGGGATGATGACTGTGTAGAAGACAGACACCACCTTGTTCTGCTCCGCGGAGGTGCGCGAGCTGGGCTGGGTGTACATGAAAGTGGCGGTGCTGTAGAAGAGGCAGATGAGGGCGAGGTGGGAGGTGCAGGTGGAGAGGGCTTTGCTCTGAGCGTCCAGGGAGTGCATCCTGCAGATGGTCACCAGGATGAAGCCATAGGAGACCAGGGTAAAGGTGATGGTACAGAGGAGAATCAGGGCAGCAGACGGGAAGATGACGGCCTCAGCCCGGGGCCTGTCTCTGCAGCAAGCTGGAGCACCGGGGGGATGTCACAGAAATAGTGGTTAATGACGTTGGGGCTGCAATAGGGCAGGCTGAAGACGTTCCCGGTCAGCAAAGCTGAACTGGCAACAGAAGCTGTGTAGGTGGCCGCCACCAGCTGGACACACAGACGTGGGGACAGGAGGCTGCCACAGAGCAGAGGGCGGCAGATGGCGGAGAAGCAGTCGTGGGCCATGACGGCCAGGATCAGACACTCGGCGGTGCCGTGGAGCATCATGAGGGCCATCTGGACCACGCAGCCTGCGAAGGAGACGGACTGGCTGGGGGCGAGCAAGCCCCCCAGCAGTCCCGGGGTGTTCGCGGTGGAGAAGGAGGAGTCTGTGATGGCGAGCACGCTCGGGAAGAAGTACATGGGCGTGTGGAGCTGCGGCTCCGCGTGGATC
The DNA here is from genome assembly GCF_019320065.1 of Cervus canadensis. NCBI lineage: Eukaryota > Metazoa > Chordata > Mammalia > Artiodactyla > Cervidae > Cervus > Cervus canadensis. Next base: position 75,492,227 of record NC_057396.1, read on the forward strand.
AGGCTGATCATGCCCAGGTTGCCCAGGAGGGTCGCCGAGTAGATGGGCAGGAACAGAGCCAAGAGGACGCCCCGGAGCCCCGCCCGCTCCGCGAGCCCCCGCAGGACGGAGCCGCTGACGTGGGTGCAGTTCTCGGCCGTGGCGCGCCTGTCAGGCCAGAGACGCCAAGTCAAGCCCCGCATGCAGCCTCGAGGCAGACGCGGGGTCCAGGCCTGACGTTCGCCTAATGCCCCTGGAGCGGGCGGCGCCGGCGGGACTGGGGCCGGACGCTGGCGTGGACTGAACACCTACTGTGTGTCACGTGCTAACTCATCTCCCAAACAGCTGTGGAAAGCGCACACATGCTCTCTCTTTTCGATATTATGCCCATTTAACTATGGACAACAGCCAAGACATGGGAGCAGCCTACACGCCCACCGACAGCGGAAGAGGTCACGAAGATGTGATACATGTGTACAATTACTACTCAGCCATGAAGGGAGTGAAATGCTGCCGTCTGCAGCAACGTGGATGGATCTAGAGATGATCATACTAAGTGAGATAAGTTCAGGAAGAGCAAGACAAATATCGCATGGTATCACATGTGGAACCTAAAGTATGATGCCAGTGAGCTGGTCCATGAACCGGAAACAGACTCACAGACACAGGGGCCGGACGTGCGGTTGCAAAGGGCTTCAGATGGGGGAGGGGTGGCTTGGGAGTTTGAGATTAGCAGATACAGATTACTGAATACAGTAGTATGTATACAAACCATGGTATGTATATAAAACTATGTGTATACAAACTATTACACAGAGAATGAATAAACAAGATCCCACTATATAGCACATGGCACTCTATTCAGTATCCTGTGATAAACCATGATGGAGAAGGATATGAAAAAGAATCTTTATATATGTCTAACTGAATCACTGCCGTATAGCTGAAATCAGTACATTATTAATCATCTGCACTTCAATGAAATAAATTTAAAAATATATACAACTTAAAAATATTATGCCCACTTATATTTACTGAGATTAGCAACTTGACCAAGGTAAGAAAGCGAGGACATAGGAAAGTGGGATTAGAACTCAGTGAAATGAATTGTCATCAGCCTATTACATAGCTTTAGTCACTTCCTGTCCCCAAATTTCCTGTTCCATGGGAAAGTGGCATCACTAATGAGTGTTGCGGGCCTGGTGTGTTGGCCCAGAGGGGGAATGCATGGCAGTACTAATCTGTAATTTATTTTGGGGCAAAGGTCCCTCAGGCCAGGGACGCAGGAGACCGGCCTAATGTCACTGGAGCACAGGGGACGCAGGAGAGCAGAGGTTTGTCCCCGTGTTACGGTCTGGACTGCCTCTGTCAGGAAGACTTGCTGAAGCCCTCACCCCTGGGACCTGTGAATGTGACCTGATTTGGAGATGGGGTCTTTGCGGGTGTGAGCAAGTTGAGTCATATTCGATTAGGGCGGGCCTTCAATCTACTGTGACTGGGGTCCTTAAGAGAAGAGAAAGTGGGGGCTCAGTGGTGAAGTGGGGGCTCAGTGGTGAAGAGTCCCCCTGCCAACACATGAGACACGACTTCATTCCCTGATCCGGGAGGACCCCACGTGCCGTTGAGTAACAGCCCATGTTACTCAGCAACTGGGAGCAGTTACTCCGCACCTGGGAGCCCACCGCAACAAGAAGACCCAGCACAGTCAAAAAAACCCACCAAGATTAAGAAGAGAATGTGGGGATACAGGGAAGAGAATGCCCTGTGAAGGATCAGACACAGGGAAGGCGGGCATGTGAAGACAGGCAGAGATTGGGGTGACGCTGCCACAAAAAAAAAGAGACTGGTGATGCGAAGAGCCGACTCGTTAGAAAAGACCCCGATGCTGGGAAAGATTGAGGGCAGGAGGAGAAGGGGACGACAGAGGAGGAGATGGCTGGATGGCATCACTGACTCGATGGACATGACTTTGAGTAAATTCTGGGAGTTGGTGATGGACAGGGAGGCCTGGCGTGCTGCAGATCATGCGGTCGCAAAGAGTCAGACGCAACTGAGCGACTGAACTGACTGCCCCAAGCCTAGAATGCCTAGAGCTTCCAGAAGTTGGAAGAGACAAAGAAGCACCCTTCCCTCGAGGCTTCCGAGGGAGCTCGGTTCTGCCAGCAGCTTCACGTTGGACGTGTAGCCTCTGGAACTACAAGGGAGCATATTTCTCTTGTGTGAGTCTGCACACTTTGTGGGACTTTGTTACAACAGCCCTTGGAGACTCACACTCCCTTCTGGGGACCCTCCTGGCTCTTGATGGAGGCTCCTGAGCCGTTGTCAGGAGCCTGGGGTTTCTGATCTATGTCTGCGACAGAGCTGAGACTCCAAGGGGAGAAAATGAAACGAAATAGAGCCAAGTCTGTTTTGTTATTTACTAGCAACTAAGAAAAAGATTGGAGAAGGCAATGGCAACCCACTCCAGTACTCTTGCCTGGAAATTCCCATGGATGGAGGAGTCTGGTAGGCTGCAGTCCATCGGGTCGCTAAGAGTCAGACACGACTGAGCGACTTCACTTTCACTTTTCACTTTATTGCACTGGAGAAGGAAATGGCAACCCACTCCAGTGTTCTTGCCTGGAGAATCCCAGGGACGGGGGAGCCTGGTGGGCTGCCGTCTATGGGGTCGCACAGAGTCGGACACGACTGAAGCGACTTAGCAGCGGCAGCAAGAAAAAGATTTGTCCAGGTTAATGGGCAGCTACAGTAAATATGAAAATTCCCTTTCGGCAAAGCCATAAGCAAAGAACAAACTGCTGCGCGTCAGCTATGAACAGCCGAAGGCAGCAGGCCGCGGCAGATCTGAAGCACCGGGGCCCGAGGCCGGGCAGGTTCTGAAGGCAGAACTGGAGGCCAGCTCTGTCCCCAGCGAGCACAGCTCAGCCTTCTCACTCCCACCTGCTCGACCTCCCCAGAGGGGCTCTCTCCGCTGGAGTCACGCTCCCAAGCACTTCCTTCTGGAGAACCCCGCTATCTAGATTTTCAGATTGCCACGGCTGCTTGCTGTTCTGAGGGGAAACCCTGGGGTGGGGTCCCGGCCAGGGTCTGCTCTCTCTGGCTGGGCGTCTGTTCGGTTAGTGGAGTGTCGGTTCTGGATTGGGGCCTGTGGCTTTTCAGTTGTTAAAACACATAATTCTGAACGGTCTGGATGGAACAAAGGAGGAGTAAGACAGTCTCTTTAGAGTGTCTCAGGATAACGAGAAGTAGGTGGTGTCTGTGTGTGTCTTAGCCACTCAGTCGTGTCCGACTCTGCGATCCCATGGACTGTAGCCCGCCAGACTTCTCTGTCCTTGGGATTCTCCAGGCAAGGATACTGGAGTGGGTTGCCCTTCCCTTCTCCAGAGGATCTTCCTGACCCAGGGATTGAACCCTGGTTTCCTGCATCACAGGCAGATTCTCTACCGTTTGAGCTACAGGGAAGTCTAAATCAGGTGGTGTCTAAATCAGAGCTACTAGCATGACTATGTGGTATCAGCATGTGGTGGCAACTCAGTCTCTTGCCGATAAGAAGAAGGGGACACTTCTTCTGCACTTATGATGTGTCCTTCCCTAAAGCGAGGACCCACTGGGTAACAGTCCTGACGCCCCCTTCTCCTAGAGGAGGACTTTTTCTGATCAGTGAGTTTGGGATAAGGCACTGGATGTGTCTAGCTCTGCGTGGCTCTCTCCTTTGCTTTACTAGAAGCACAGGTTTTCCTCTGCTCTGCTTCTCCGTAACGTAGATCTGAAAACTAGGTCATTGTCTGTCTGATTTTTAAGACCACTTACAAGGCTGAGTCATGTTCTGCAGCACCAGTTTTTTTTCAGTCCTGCAGGTGGTATTTTCCTCTCCGTCTGCCTTGCTTCTACCTCCTCTCTCTTAATTGGTTCAGAATTTGCAGAGAGGTGAGATGCTAGCTGTTGGGATGCTTCAAGACCTCAGAGAAAACAAGAGGGGAACAGGCAGGCATGCTCTGCCTGGCCTGTCTCTTCAAGGCGTCCATGAGCTGGGTCAGGACACCGATAGGGTTAAGGGGTGAGGTGGTGGAAACAGTGGGTGTGGTTGGACCTCAGAGGACCAGGGTTCACAGTGGCAAACTCCTGGATGAGACAGCCGGCTCCAGCGCCTCTGCTGAGATGCTCACGAGGGGCTGCCGCGGTGAGGAGAGTGTGTGAAGGAGACTGAAGTGTCCTGATGTGAAGGAAAGAGTAGGCTTGTCAAGGTCAGCAGAGGGGTGGCTCGTGAACGTGGAGGTCACTGAAGGAGGGAGAGTCCCTGAGAGTTTCTGCAGGTCTCCTGTTCCCACGGACACCTTCCAGGGTCATGGATGGGTCCCGGTTCTCTCTCTGACACCCCTGCTCTTTCCTCGGGCACAGGAATTGCTGTTTTGGGTTATCACTTTAAATGCTCAATAAGTGAAATTGAAGTCGCTCGGTCGTGTCCAACTCTTTGGGACCCCATGGACTGTAGCCCACCAGGCTCCTCCATCCATGGGATTCTCCAGGCAAGAGGACTGGAGTGGGTTGCCATATCCTTCTCCAGGGGATCTTCCCGACCCAGAGATGGAACCCGGGTCTCCCGCATTGCAGGCGGATTCTTTACTGTCTGAGCCAGCAGGGAAATCGAGGCACTGTGAACCAGTACACAGGTTCGCTTTTTAACAGGAGACATTCACTCACCAGTTCTGGTCATTTTTAACCATGAGGAATGCTGTTCAGCTTCTGGAGGACGGCCCTCGAGAGCCCCTAAGTGGAGAGCAGCTGTAGGCATTTAAGCAAGACAGCGACATGGTCAGACTAAGCTGTTAAAATGAATTCAAGGGAAATTAGACAGGAGGCAGGAGCTACATTTGGCAACTGGTCACAGTGGCCTTAGCTGAGATGATGTTGTCTTATTGACTCACAGATAATCTAATGCCTTTATTAGGACTGGAGATACAATGGAGATGAAGGTAGGGGAGATTTTTGCTCCCAGAGACAGAGGAAAGGTTAGGGAAAGGGTTGGGAGATGGGTTTATCCCTGCTTGCTCATTAATTAGATATGCGGGCTGAAGGAGAGTCAGGCGTGACATCCCGGGTCCTGGATCGAGTGATGGAGTGGACAACTGTGTCATTCACTCTAACAAATAATAGACTTGAGGAGGGATGTGTTGAGTTCCATTTTTAAAAAAAAAAATATTAATTTATTTGTTTGATCTTAGTTGTGGCATGTGGGATCTAGTTTTCCCTGACCAGGGATCGAACCCAGACCCCCTGCACTGGGAGGATGGACCCCCAGGGAAGTCCTGGTGAGATCCATTCTTGACAGAGAGAGCCCAGTACACAGATCTGGGAGACAGGGGGGTCTACCATTCTGAAGCTTGGGAGGAAGCTCTTTGTAGGAGACGGAGGCCTCAGAGTTGATGGACACGTTCGGTCATTCAGAACATGCCTATCGTGTGTGTGCTGAGCACAGAGTGGGGGTGGGGATCCAGTGGTCAGGGCAAACAGACGTGGTGCCCCTTCTGGAGCTCAGAGGGAGAGCCGGACACTAACAAAGTGGCCACACAGGTCACTGAGAGTTGCAGCTGGGGCAGTAACTCCAACACGGAGGTCCTCAGTGCTGCAAGCCTAACACGTGCGCTCAAGAAGACCAGGGAGCATTTTCCCCAGGAAGAGTTTTTTCACAGAAGAGTGGCACAGCCCACGCAAAGGCCCTGAGGTCTGAGCAAGCCTCGCGAGGCTGAGGAGCTGGAAGGGGCCAGTGCTGGCAGAGGGCGATGAGGTAGGGCGTGCAAGCCGAGACCGGCAGGCGGGCAGCGCCCTGGGACACTTAGTGAGAGCTTTCTGTCTGCCAGGCGCCACCCTAAACACCATTCATGTAGCTTAATCCTCCCAACAACCTGATCAGATGCACCATTGAAATCTCGGTTTTACATCTGAGGAAACCGTGAGACAGAGAAGTTAGGGGACTTGCCCAAAGGCTCAGCGACCAAGTGGCTGAAGTGTGGTTTGAATTCCGATGATCAGATTTAGAGCCTGCACTGTTATTATCTAGTACCCTAGATTATGTTAGGAATTTTTTTTTTTTTTTTTAATGTGGGATACCGTAAAAAATGGAGGAGGGAATGGCAACCCACTCCAATATTCTTGCCTGGAGAGTCCCATGGACAGAGGAGCCTGGCGGGCTACAGTCCACGGGGTCGCAAAGAGTCGGACAGGACTGAGAGACTAACACACATCACAAAGGAATTTTAACCAGGAAGGTGCCAGGGCCGCACCTGCTTTTTGATAAGATCACTCTAAATACAGTTGTGGAGGAGGGTCCGTAGACGGGGGAGACTTGTTGGGGGGATGTTGAAGTCATCTAGGAGGGACTCATCGCTTAAACTAGAGTGGCCGTAGCGGAGACGCTCAGAGCGAAGTGGGTCTGAGAGCGGCTCAGCTGTCAGCGTGTCAGGATGTGGTGACGGGCTGAAGAGCCGCGTGAGGAGGAGAGCATGTCAGGGCGAACTCCCAGGTCTCTGGTGTGCAAAGTAAAGCTGGTAGTTGAAGCCGAAAGAGGTTAGGGTGTGAGCTGTAAAAGCCAGGAGACCCCAGGGCACTGCCCTGAGGAAGTTAATTTCAACCTTACGGCTCACTGCTTCTGAGCTCCAGTTTCTGCCCGTTCACCTAAGTGTTCAGGCAGGTGGTAGGATTGGAATAGTGTGAGCAGGTTCATGAAGAAGGGAGAATCAAGGAAGCCAAGCCCTCACTGGAATTAGGACTCCGTCTCTCAGCCTACTTACCTGTGGTGCAACGGAGGCCGTCCATCCATGAGCCTGATTTTTGCAGACCTCTTGGGGGTGTTCGTCTCCCCTTTTCATTAATGGCCTCTGACCAGCTTTCTCAAGAGAACTTCTCGAGTTGTAGCAAAGCTTTGGGACTCCTTATTGCTGGGAAGGCCGTTGTCTTAAGTTTCATCTGACTTTTTCCATCCTGACCCCTGGACTTTAGAAATGTGCCAGGGGGAATCTGTGACTCGTTCTCCCAGGAGCAGACCTAAACTGCAGGTGGTCCCCGAGGGATGCTGGAGAGTCTTAGGGAGGGTTGTCTGGGAACCGCCGAGGAGCAGGGATTCTCCATCAAATGCCAGGATGGTTGGTCTTCACTGACAGCGTCCACCCATGGTGAGCCTCTCTTCGCAGGTTACTGAGACTCAGAAAGCCAAGATGTTCACAGGGACACAGTCAGCATAATCCTCAGGTCTCACGGGAAGTGACGGAAACTGACAATGACATCCACGTGTGAACTCTTTGATTGTGGAGCTGTGGCTTCCCCAGTCGTATTTCCTCTGATCTTCAGAACATCTCTGGGAAAAAAGCATGTGTATTGTATTTGCCATAAATATACAGCTGGGCTTCCCAGGTGGCTCAGTGGTAAAGAATCCTCCAGCCAAGCAGGAGATGTGGGTTCAATTCCTGGGCTGGGAAGATCCCCTGGAGAAAGACATGGCAACCCACTGAAGTATTCTTGCCTGGGAAGTCCCATGGACGGCGGAGCCTGGTGGGCTGCAGTCCCTAGGTAGCAAAGAGAAGGATGTGACTTAGCGACTGAACTATGGCAACAACAAATAAATATACAACGATGGGATTATACCATCATTGCTTTATTCACTTAACGATATTCAAAATACATCTCTCCATCAAAAAAAGAAAAACAAAACGTAATTCTTCCCACGTACAAAATAACTCTAATGTCTTTGTAGAAATAATACATGCTAGTTGTAAAAAAATGTAAGCAACACAGAAAAGAACCAAGTAGAAAGCAGAACATCATCTAAAACCCCACCACCACAAAAAAATGGGCATTGGTGAGTGTTCCTGAATAAATGTCTTAATGCACTCATGACCATAATTTTCCATAAACAGAATTATACCATTCAAGCTATCCTGTCATTTACTTTCTCACTCATGCCATGGACATTTCCCCATATCAATCAATAAGCAATAATCTACAAAATTGTATTTAATCACCACATTTTTTTTTCTTGCTGTGTATGTGGGTCCTCATTTACTTAACTGGCCCCCTGGGTTGACAATAAGGTATTTGCAACTTTTCACTGTTATAAATAACTTTGACAGACACCCCTAGGTGTGGACCCTGAACAGCCAAGTCTCGGGAGAACAAGGTGTAGAGAGCCTGATTTTCACAGGCCAGGAAGGAAGACGTTGGCTCATTCCTTGGGGACCTTGGCAACTTGGGTTTCCACAATCCCAGGGGACATCTCCGCACACACCAAGGGCCTCGTTAGGTAAATGACTTGTTTGGATAGGAGAGATTCAGTCCCTAGAGTACTGACCTGGAAGAGAGTCTCAGCAGATGAGTGGCGGGATGGCCCACGTTTCCTGCAGGTAAGAGGAGGTTTATTCGTGTGGGAGAGACCTGCTGAATCTCACCAGCAGAAGTGAAATGGGGCCGAGTCCTCTGCCCTTCGGGTTGCGTCCCACCTGCACAAGGCGTCTGACACGTCTTCCGGTGAACCCGCCTCGTGCTGCTGGCCTCTCCCCAGGAGTGCCGCGTCTTCCTCGTTGTGTTAGATTTTGTCATGATGCCTAAGCATCAGGGCTCCTCCATGGGGCTCTTGGAAAAAAATTATTCCCACGGCATGTGGGACCTTAGTTCCCTGACCAGGGGTTGAACCCAAGCCCCCTGTGCTGCAGTTCAGTTCAGTTCAGTCGCTCAGTCGTGTCCGACTCTTTGCGACCCCATGGACCACAGCACGCCAGGCCTCCCTGTCCATCGCCAACTCCCGGAGTTTACTCAAACTCATGTCCATCAAGTTGGTGATGCCATCCAGTCATCTCATCCTCTGTCGTCCCCTTGTCCTCCTGCCCTCAGTCTTTCCCAGCATCAGGGTCTTTTCCAATGAGTCAACTATTCCCATGAGGTGGCCAAAGTATTGGAGTTTCAGCTTCAGCATCAGTCCTTCCAATGAACACCCAGGACTGATCTCCTTTAGGATGGACTGGTTGGATCTCCTTGCTGTCCAAGGGACTCTCAAGAGTCTTCTCCAACACCACAGTTCAAAAGCATCAATTTTTCAGCACTCAGCTTTCCTCACAGCCCAACTCTCACATCCATACATGGCCACTGGAAAAACCATAGCCTTGACTAGATGGACCTTTGTTGGCAAAGTAATGTCTCTGTTTTTTAATGTGTTGTCTAGTTTTGTCATAATTTTTTTTCTAAGGAGCAAGTGTCTTTTAATTTCATGGCTGCAGTCACCATGGTGGAGTCTTAACCACTGGACCACCAGGGAAGTTCTGGATAAAGATTCTTGTTTGGGAGGAGGGGACTGCTCTGGGTCTTTGTCAAAGCCCAAGAGCATGGACTCTGGAGCATGGGCTCTCGAGTGAGGGCTTAGTATTTGTGGGCCAGGGGCCTAGCTTCCCCAAGGCACGTGGGACCCTCCCAGACCGGGAATTAAACCCATGTCTTCTGCATTGGCAGGTGGATTTCTAACGGCTGGACCACCAGGGAAGTCCCTGGATAAAATTTTTATCCACTCTCATATATGTATATGTATGGCTGAGTCCCACTGCTCTCCACTCAAAGCTATTACAACATTATTAATTGACTATAGTCCCCCCAAAAGGAGAGAATTTATATCCATTTTCTTCCCTCGTTTCAATTAAGCTTGGCCACATCACTGGGTTTGGTCCTGGGGGTGTGAATGGAGGTGATCTGTGCCCTGTCTGAGCACAGATGCCTCAGAAGCCACCCGTGTCCTCCACGTCCCCTCTTTCCCTCTGCTGTGACACCAGCCATGTCCAGACATGGGGATTTCTCTTACGTTCACCCAAGTCTTGGAATAAAAAGTAGCAGGCTCACTACTGACTCATGATAGACGTGAACAAGAGTGAGAAATACACTTTCTGCTGTTGTGAGCCAACGAGATTTGGACATTTGTCTTTTAATATGGTAAAGAATCTGCCAGCAATTCGGGAGAACTGGGTTTGATTCCTGGGTTGGGAAGATCACCTGGAGAAGGGAAAGGCTACCCACTCCAGTATTCTGGTCTGGAGAATTCCATGGACATGGGGTCGCAAAGAGTCGGACACGACTGAGCGACTTTCACTTTCACTTCCTGTCACCATGGCAGCCTCCTTTTCATACGGTCACAGCTTTCTCTTGGCCGTGACTCTGCTTCTCTCTCCTCTGTCCTGTCTCAGATGGTCCATGCTTCTCAGGCTTCACCTTCCTGTCTCCTCTGAGAAGCCTTTCATTCACACTGACTGAGCCTGCATCTAGTCGATTGACCTAAGGCAATTTTTAAAACTGTTTTGGCTTTTATTTAAAAACACTTTTTTGTTTGTTTTCTGTTTTCAAATTCTGTTCCTACATTTGTGTTTAACGTCTAAATAATTTATTTGTTGTGGTTTTTGGCTGTGCCGGTCTCCGCTGCTGCGTGGGCTACTCTCTGGCTGTGGTCAGAGGCCGTCTCAGAGCCGGGCCTTCCCCTGTTGCGGAGCGCCGTCTCCGGGGCCTGCGGGCTCCAGCAGTTGCGGCATGGCTCTGAGCTCAGTAGTTGAGGCCCATGGGCTTAGCTGCTCTGTGGCCCGTGGGATCTTCCCGGCCCTGAGATTGAACCCATGTCTCCTGCGTTGGCAGGAGATTATACACCACTGAGCCTCCAGGGAAGCCCCCTAAAAACACTTTTTTATTGCGATATAATTGACATCTAATATTATGTTAGTTTTATGTAGACAATATAATGATTTGATATTTACATATGCTGAGAAATGATCACCACAGCAAGTCTAGTTAACATCCATCACCATACATAGTTACAATTTTTTCTTCTAGTGAAGAGATATTTTAAGATCTACTCGCTTAGCAACTTTCAAATATACAGTATTATTAAGTATAGTGACCACACTGTACAGTACATCCCCATGACTTATTTGTGTCAATACATTTTTTAAAATATGAGAAGGCTGTAGTTGTTAGCAGTAGGTTCCGTACAACCCCATTCTTTCAAGCCTGATTGACAAGTGATATGAGCTCTTCCACAGCTGAAGCTGTCTCTTTATTATCTATCTCTGCTCACTTTGTGGGCTGAGGTGGGAGCATTAGACCACAGGCTTCATGTCAGCGGTGGGAGGAAGGGAGGTGAGGTTCTGTTTCCATGGGAATGGAACAGCATCTCATGGTAGCTTTAAAAAAATAAATGAAACTTGAGCTTGGAGATCAACTGTACTCACAAAGTCTATCTATGGGTCTGCGTCTTCCTATGGAGACATAACTGAGCTCATTGTTCTTGGAAATTCAGGTCTCAGAAGAGATGATTATAAACCAATAAATAACTTCACTGCGTGCTTTATGAAATTCCTGCTGGCCAATTTTTCTGTACAAATAGTTTGCACCTCTAGGCAAACATCTTTCTTGTTAAGACAATAGATCACTCTTTTGGATAAACAATTTTCTCAACGAACAGCAGTTTACTCATTAAGATTTGTTTTTAGGCCCTTCCTCTCTTGTATCTATCAACCCTAAACTATAATGTCACAAACTTTTTCCAGTCCTGATCTGCTCCCTGATTTAGAAAATCCACCTTAAACCACTTGAAGCCTGACCTCCAAATTCTTTAAATGTTGTTGTTCAGTTGCTAAGTCGTGTCTGACTCTTTGTGACCCCACGCGCTGCAGCGCGCCAGGCTTCCCTGTCCTTCACCATCTCCTGGAGCTTGCTCAGATCTGTGTCTCTTGAGTTGGTGATGCCATCCAACCATCTCATCGTCTGTCATCCCCTTTTCCTCCTTTTGAGAACCACTAATGGCAAAAAAAAGAAGGAAAGAAAGTGAAGAGGAACTAAAGAGCCTCTTGATGAGGGTGAAAGAAGAGAGTGAAAAAATGGGCTTAAAACTCAACATTCAAAAAACTAAGATCATGGCATCTGGTCCCATCACTTCATGGCAAATAGATGGGGAAACAGTGGAAACAGTGGCTGACTTTATTTTTGGGGGCTCCAAAATCACTGTAGCCATGAAATTAGAAGACGCTTGCTCCTTGGAAGGAAAGTTATGACCAACCTAGACAGTGTATTAAAGAACAGAGGCATCACTTTATTGACAAAGGTCTATATAGTCAAAGTTATCATTTTTCCACTAGTCATGTATGGATGTGAGAGTTGGACCATAAAGAAGGCTGAGTGTCAAAGAAATGATGCTTTCGAATTATGGTGATGGAGAAGACTCTTGAGAGTCCCTTGGACTGCAAGGAGATCAAACCAATCAAACCTAAAGAAAATAAAAACTGAACACTCATTGGAAGGACTGATGCTGAAGCTCCAATACTTTGGCCACCTGATTCCAAGAGCTGACTCATTGGAAAAGACCCTGATGCTGGGAAAGATTGAGGGCAGGAGGAGAAGGGGACGACAGGGGATGAGATGGTTAAGTAGCATCACTGACTCATGGACGTGTATCTGAGCAAAGTCCAGGAGATGGTGAAGGACAGGGGAGCCCGGCATACCGTAGTCTGTGGGTCACAAAGAGCTGGAATCACCTTAGTGACGGAACAACAACAACGTTGAGAGATACTAAGATTCTGTATTCTCTCTTAGTTTGGTTGAGGAACAGGTTTTCTGGTGGCCTGTCAAAGGAAGACAATCTGCTCTTTATCCAGGGCTACTTGGGGCCATTTTGGTTCCTGTTTTGGCCACCTGATAACTGAGAAGACAAACAGAGTTACGTCACACGTAAGGGAGTTTGCTCAATCAGTTTTATGAGTATATAGGTTCATTGCTCCTGCCAAGAGGGGTCAGATTTCATGTGACTGTCAGGACTGGAAGCAACCTTACATGGGTCATATTCTTTAATTCCTCCTTTTGCATAAAGGCTTCCCCTTGTGACTCAGCTGGTGAAGAATCCGCCTGCAATGCGGGAGACCTGGGTTTGATCCCTGGGTTGGGAAGATCTCATGGAGAAGGGACAGGCTACCCTCTCCAGTATTCTGGCCTGGAGAATTCCATGGACAGTCCATGGGGTCGCAAAGAGTCAGACACGACTGAGTGACTTTCACTTTCACTTTCATTCTGACCGGTGTGAGGTGATATCTCATTGTGGTTTCAATTTGCATTTCTCTAATAATTACTAATATTGAGCATCTTTTATGTGTTTATTAGCCATCTGTATGTCTTCTTTGCAGAAATGTCTGCTTAGGTCTTCTGCCCACTTTTTGATAGGGTTGTTTGTTTTTCTGGTATTGAGTTATATGAGCTTCCAAGCCCCTTGTTTTGATCCTATCAGTGAATCACTACTTGTCCACTCTTGAAACCAGTCTGGACTTGCCTTGGAACAAAAAGTGGCTGCATTGTTTGCTGTGACTCACAAAGAAACTATGCTAGCATTAAGATGAAACGCAGAAAGGGCATGATGGAGTGGTAAATGACTTAGGAGACGAGCTTTCTTTCGTGGCCAAAGGAATGGGGTCAAAGCAGTGGCACCAAGGGCCTTCCTTCCCCTTCTTACCCATTTTTTTTTTTTCCTCTTCCAAGTGGCTCTTCAGGTGGGCTGTGGGAACTGAAAACTCCTGATAGGAGTCAAGGCTCTATGGGATTATTAGAAAAACTGGGTCCTGGGGGAAATATGTGAGAAGCTCTTTGGATATTTTGTTGGAAGCAGTAGAAATGTAAATTTCTATAATTTTCTGCAAAAATCCAAGGAGGTTTAGGCCTCAGAGTAGAGCATGGACTTTGGAATCAGCTGGACTTGGGTTTGCCTTTATGAACTCTATTTGACCTTAGATTTTTTGGACTCTCAGTCTTCTCATATGTGAAATAGGTCTAGCCTACTCATGGAGTTGCTTTGAGGCTTAAATGAAATAGTGTGTACGAGGTGCCTCCCAGAATACCTGGCACATAATATATGCTCAATAAATATTAGCTATTAATTATCATTATTGGGCAAATTCCTTCTTCAGGCATCAGGAGTGTTTCATGAAAGTCCTGAGCCTTATAGAGTAGCAACAACTGGTCTTCTTTTTATCTTCTGCCATCTACAAGTTGCAAATCCAAAGAGGAAGAGGTGAAATATATATAAATCCATAAACCTTAATTAATATGCCCCGATTAAGTACCTTGCACTGTGCTAAGTTCAGTGGAGCATGAGAGGAAATATGAGCTTCGGTTCCTGCTTCAGAGAGCCTGCAGTTTATTTGGGGAAGCCAGAGACAGTCAGATCACAACGGTGAGCGGAGGGTGTAGGAATGTAACTCCATAGGAATCATTCAGCTCTGTCCCAGGGACAAATGTGCTCATGTCTGTCTGCTGTCCTGGGGGCAGAGAGCTCATGAACAAACAGGGGCTGGGGAGGAAACGGGTGCTGAAATAGAGTACTTGTCACCGCAGCCTTTGAAGTGCTGTCTTTGGCCACTGCCTTTAATTGGGGGCAGGAGAGATGTGGAGGATAGGTGAAGGTCAAGTGCCAGAATATGACAGGCCAGGTCTTTCAAAGAAGCTTGCATGCGTGCGAGCTAAGTTCTTCAGTCGTGTCCAGCTCTTTGTGACCCCAAGGACTGTCGCCCACCAGGCTCCTCCGTCCATGGGGTTCTCCAGGCAAGAATACTGGACTGGGCTGCCATGCCTCCTCCAGGGGATCTTCCCAACCAGGGGTCAAACATGCATCTCCTGTGTCTCCTGAATTGGCAAGCGAGTTCTTTATCACTTGGGAAGCCCTCAAAGAAGCTTAACTCCAAACACATTTTGTATATAAGCAGGAGTCTAGAGGGATCAGAAATACCCCTTTACTCTGAGTCTGGCTCCTCACAAACTAGCTTTGACTTCCAATGGCCTTGAGGACAAGAAATCTGACATATGTCTTGCCCCCAAGGGCACTAGCTATTGGTCTAAGTTCATGTATGACCCCGATTTCACTCTCTTCACTTGACCTGGGTTTTGAAAAATCTTATCCTTCTTCTCTTGGTATTTGGCCCTTGGCTTATCCTTGGCTTAGGGTTCCTCTGCTCTCCAGGTTCTGATTACTTGTCCTGGCTCTGTCCTGCTGGAGGGTTTAACCCATTGTTTTGAGACTTGAGTTTTGCTTTGGGCTTTCAGGGAATGCATCCTTCTGAACGTGACTAGGATGATGGTGACAGCGAAGCAAGCAGAGGAAGAGGATGGTCTCAGCCTTGGCAATGTCGGCACAGGCGAGCTGGAGGTTGGGCAGAGAGCCAGAGGCCACAGACGTGCTGATTAACAATGCTGGGCCCACAGAAGGGTGAAAGGAAGAGGTCATCTTGCACAGCTGCATCTTGGTAGCAGCAGCGCATGCCCTTTTAATGCCCAGAGTGCATAATCCAAAAGAAGTGGGGAAACTGGTCTCCAGGGATCATCTACTACAAAACACTCTATCTGCAAAGCTTTTTGTCATGTATTTAATCTTTACACAACGGTCTTGTTTACAGATCATGCTAGATTGTACGTGGCAAAACCAGACTCGGACACCAGTCCTGTGTTGATTCCATAACCCCTGTAACTTCTGTTTCATGTTATGCTCCTCCAAATCTACAGTTTTCTGTCTCAACATGTCTGGTTCATGGGAAAAGAGAAAGACAGAAATTTGGGAGAGTGACTGGGTGGCCAAGGAGGTCGATTCATCACCCAGTAGGTCCAGGTTGCCTGTGATTTCTCAGGGACAGCTGGGCCCAGGAAAAGCAAACGGGCTGGCATGGTAGAGTGAGGGGCTTAGACAGGCTGGACACCTAAGTGTTCCCCACCCCGGGAGTCTCTTCTCGTGGACAGCTGTGGTTATGTGGTGGTGGTCCCCGCCACCCTTGTTATTGTGATTTGTGACTTCACTAAACTTTCTCCCCTGGATAGAAATAATAATGAGGATAAACTTGTAGAATAACACAGGTGAGAGAAGTTATTCAGTGTGAGGATGACTAATAACAACAGCTAATGTGTGCTGAACGCTCAGTAAGGGCCTGGTGCTGTTCTGAGCTCTTTACAGACATTAAATCTCCTTTCATCTTCACAGATAACCTCACGAGGCAGTTAATATTGACAGACTCATTTTGCAGGCCAAGAGACCAAGGTCATAGAGCTTCGTGCGACAGAGCTGGGATCCAGTCCTGGGTCTGGCTGTCTTCAAAGTCCTCCTCTGAACCTCAAGAAGACACTGCCTCCCTAAGGAACAGTCAGAGTGAGACTGGATCAGACTTCACAGCCTCATAGGGACCAAGCTTGACGGAGGCACCGCAGAGGACCCCACGAGGTCTGGGGACTCAAGGCAGAATAATTCAAGCATGATTTGTTAAGGGTTATTTTGGTTATCTGTTGCTATATAAGAAAACTCCCTACCATGTAGCATCTTACAAATATGATGATCTGGTCTTTCTCACAGTTCCGGGGGTTAGGAGCTTGGGGCACATTGCTCTTCCCCCTCTCCTGGTATAGACGGAGGTCACTGCCTCAGCCGCATGAAGCCGGCAGCTGCGCTGTCCTGCCAGGCCCCGGCCTGACCCAGTGTCGGGGGCTCAGAGCCTTCCCGTGGGGCGCTGGCCCACAGCATGGTGGCCGCAGGGCGGGCTTCTGAGACGGAGGACCTGGAAAGCAGCCGCCCTCCTCGGGGCTGGGCTTGGACTGGCCCACGGTCACCCCTGCTGTTTGTTATCGGTCAAAGCAAGGCACATGGGGAGCCGTCCAGTAAAACATATGCTGCTGAGATGTCCCTGGAGGTCCAGCGGCTGAGACTCTGCACTTCCAAGGCAGGCAGCACGGGTTCGATCCTCAGTCAGGGAACTAAGATCCTGCCTGCCTCACGGTGCCGCCAAAAAATAAAACAATCCACACCTGGTAATTTCAGATAAGCAATCAATTTTGGTTTGTGTCCCATGCAATACTGCAACATAATTAATCTGAAAAATTATTCATTGTTTATCCAAAATTCAATCTTAAGTGGGCATCTGTATTTTTTTTTTATGTGTGTGTGTAATAAAGTTTTATTAAAGTATAGAGGAGATAGAGAAAGCTTCTGACATAGGCATCAGAAGGGGGCAAAAGAGTACCCCCTTTGCTAGTGTTAGCAATGGAGTTATATACTCTCCAATGAATCCAAAGAATGTCTGGAGGTTGTAAAGACCTCACCAGACCCACTCCCATAATTTACATTTTAAGATAACAGAGTTGGCCAGAAGGTTTAATCCAAAAATCGTCCTCAGGCAGGATACATCCTTGTAAAGACCAGACCTACTCCCATAATTTATGTTTTAAGATAACAGAATTAGCCAGAGGGTTTAATCCAAAGACTGTCCTCAGGCAGGATACATTATTGTTATATAATCCTAAGGAATGTAGAGGAAAAAAAGTAAAAAAAGTTTGTCCTTTCTTCCTCCTTGAATATCCCAGACCTCTCTCTCCTTGGGGACCCCTAGACTTCTTATCAACCTGCCTAGGAAATGACTCTCATTCCCCCCTTTTCTTTTAGGAGAATTATGTTGCCTAGGGAAAAGGGGCATCGTTCTCATTCCATAACTGCTTCCTAGCTGACAAGGGGCGTTGTCCCTAAATTGGTGAGGCAAATATTCTCCTAATCCTCATAGTGAGGATGTCTGATCCAGGGGCCCCAAGTAATAGTTGGAGGAGGCTGTGGCACTCATAGGAGCTCGGACAACTATTTGTAAATTAAAAGCTTTTAGACTGTTAGAAAACCCCATTATACAGTTACAGACGTAAGGCAAAATAGTCATTAAACCAAGTTAAAATCAAAATGAAAAGTCACATTATGTCCATAGTTACATCAGTCCATCTTAAGGTTGTTAGATATCATCAGTTTAAGAAGAGGCATCACATGCGATTGTTGAAGGTATTTGCAGACTTGGAGAAAGTCCTTTCCTTGAAGTGGAGATGTCCACCATGGGATGCCTTCCACTGATGAAGAGGGGAGTGCTCGGCAGACACAGCAGTTAGACCGATTGTGGAATGCAGCATAGGAGTGAGCCCAGGACAGGAAGGCATTGTCTTGAGGATCAAACGGCAGACTCAGGATTTCTGGAGTCAGCAGAAGTAGGCTCACATAGATTGTCAGGCCCGTCTTGTCCTGAAGGATCCCGGACGAGCCCCCAAGATGAAAGGTTGTTGCTGAACGATAAGACGCGGGATTCTTGGCCTCCGGAGGAGAGAAGACGAATTCAATCCGGGGCCAGAGACGAGGCTGGATCGCTCAGAGCTTTTGTGCAATAAAGTTTTATTAAAGTATAAAGGAGATAGAGAAAGCTTCTGACATAGGCATCAGAAGGGGGCAAAAGAGTACCCCCGGCATCTGTATTCTTATCTGCTCAATCTGGCAATCCTAGTCACAAGGCTAGAGCAGATTCCATGGGACACAGACCTCCCCTGAGCCCAGGCTTGATGGGAGGAGGGCCCGGACTTTCAGAGAAGGAAGGAGCTAACAGTCTCCATCCTGGGAGACTCTTCGCTTTATGTGTCCACAAAATGCTTCCTAAATAGTGCAGACAATGTAGTGGCTGGACATTCCCAGTCTGTTTCAATCTTGATTCTGCTGCTTTTTAGTGTGTGACCTCAGGCAGGTTATTTCACCCTTCCGAGACTCAGTTTTCTAATCTTAAGAATGGGTCTATTAGGAGTTTGTGCCTCATGAAGGTTGTTGGTAGAATTTTATGAGGAAATGGAAACAAAGCGCTGCATGGACAGAAGGTGTTTGATAAATGTCAGCAGTAATTAAGGCAGGATTTTAAGTGAAGCTCTGGGTAACGTTTCACTCCTCCAGGGTCAGCGATCAAAGGGCAAAGGGGCCCCCGCTTTCACCCTTCGCCGTCTCCTGGAGGACCGCACCCACGTGGAGCACGGTTTTGTTTTATTTAACTTTTCACTTTGGCCGCGCTGGGTCATCGCTGCAGCAGGCGGGCGCTCTGGTTGCAGGGTGCGGACTTAGTCGCCTGTGGCGTGTGGGATCTTAGTCCCCCAACCAGGGATCGAACCTGTGTCCCCTGGATGGGAAGGCAGATTTTTAACCCCTGGACCCCCAGGGAAGTCCCTCCAGCACTGTCTCCAATACCGTCCTTGTATTGGAGTGGCCAGCGGATCTGGTTCTTCCCCAGCTTTGCTGTAGACACAACACACACGTGTGATGCAGGTATGTTAGAAGATGCCTCCACGTCAGGGAATACTTTCACGGCTTTGTTACTTTCCCAGCCTTGGGTTCTGAGCTTCATGTAGTGCAGAGGATGGGCCGCAGGAGAAACATAAAGGGAAAATGGCAGAGTTTACCATGAAGCAAATATTGGGTTGCAGAAGTGAAGGCTGAGAAATTGGGCCTTTGAGGAAAAGTACTAGCAGGATCCCTCCAACCTGAGCTTTGGATAAGAGGACGGAATCTCCAGGCTCCCTGAAATGCGGGCGCCTCTGGAGCTTGAGAAAGAATGCGGACCAGCTCACTGCATTCTGGAGGGGATGCTTTGGCCCCCGTCACATCTGCCAGCGGCCCTCAGCCCCACAGCAGATGGGCGATCAATGAGCTGGAGCCGCTGATCTCGGGCAGACGCAGCTCATGTTGAGTTGGATTTAGCCGTGGGCTGCGGTGGTCACCCTGAGTGACCGCTCTGGCTTCCCCAGGAATCCCACTGTGAGCTCCCGGGGACAGAGCGGCCAGGATGGCCTCCCACATCGGGGTGAACGTCTGAGCCCAACTCCTGTGCTGGCAGTCAGAAGGGGACAGAGGCATGAAGACAGAGAGGTCGGAGGGGAACTGATGAGAAATTTGAAGGATCCCATCCCGCCTTCCGGTCCTCAGGTCTGTCTCTGGCCTTCCTTGAGCACGACTTAAGAGCCTGCCAGTCTTGCTCACATCATTTGTTCTACCGTCGGCTTTGTAAATTCCGCGATTGGGTCATTTTTACAAAGAGTGGCTGTTTTGAGAGTAGAACAGCACACTGCCTGCTGGATGCAATAGTGACCCCCGAGGGAAGCCACACCATTCAAGCCTGAGGTCCTGCTGCGAATGCAGCGTTTATGGGGCATAGGGCTTTCTGGGCGATACTGATTCTGGAGGGCTGGCCTTGAAACCTCAGCCGCTCACATGATCAGACATCATAGTTGACGCGCATCTCGGAGTAGGAGAATGGGGTCTGAGGTTGACCGGTCCCCCTCCATGGGGCAAAGTCAGCTTTATAGGGCTTATCCACACCCTGACTGTGAGTCAGCCTCTTGCTGTCGCTGTTAGTTGCTAAGTCACGTCTGACTCTTTGGGACCTCGTGGGCTGTAGCCTGCTGGGCCCCGCTGTCCTGGAGTTTGCTCAGATTCAGGTCCACTGAGTCAGTGATGCTGTCCAACCATCTCATCCTCTGCCGCTCCCTTCTCCTTTGCCTTTGATATTTCCCATTATCGGGCTCTTTTCCAATGAGTTGGCTCCAGTGAGTCAGGCTTGCTTCCCATCTAACTCAGCTCCTTGGGACTGGCCAGTTTCTCTGAGGTTCCAGAACAGGGAGGGATGAAACAGGGTCTATGACCCTGGAGTGGGTGTGGCCAGCGTTCAGTACCCTGTGGAGAAGGCAGGATGGCCACTCCCTAGTGAGATCCATGAATCTTCCGGAGGGTGTCTAACCATCTGCTCTCCTTGTGATGCTGGCTGTCTCTGACCAGCTCCAGCTGGAGACGCCCTCAGCCTGTCTTGAATTCTTTCTGCAAGGGAAGGCCCCTCGTTTGCCTCATTTTGGTTCCTCTCACCTTGCCCCAGGTTGTCCCTGGGAGTGACGTCTTGAGAGCATCACACTCGGTGATTGACGCTGTCAGCCACTGGAGCGGCTGAGTTTCCCACTGAAGGTCCCAGTGCCAGGCTGAATCCCCACCTTGTTGCAATGTCCCTCCCTCGAAGACCTTTGCTGCTGTGGTTTAGTCCCTAAGTCACGTCCGACTCTTTGCGAGTCCATGGAATGTAGCCAGCCAGGCACTTCTGTCCATGGGATTTCCCAGGCAAGAATATTGGAGTGACTTGCCATTTCCCTCCTCAGGGGATCTTCCTGACCCAGGGATCAAACCTGCATCTCCTGCACTGGCAGTTGGATTCTTTGCCCCTGAGTCACCTAGAAGCCCAGGAAGTCCTTTAGGGTTAGTTTAAATGAATTTGAGATGCTTGAGAACATGATGAACATCTAGGAGATTCAGAGTGATTTATCCCCTTTCTGTCTGTAAGCAGGAGACTTTAGAGATCATCTCTGTTCCGCATAGACCAGACCTGAGGTCCAGCAAGGCCAGCTTTTCTCAGGTGACAGAAGCAGTCATCGGTAAGAGTAACCACTCATTCATGCTGACCATTGACAGGGACCTTGATCCACTGTAGCTCAGCGCTTTGGCTGCCTGGCAGGGACCACAAACTGGTCTTTGTTTCAGCACTTATGGCTTGATCTGCCCCTAACTTTAGCTGCACTTCCACCCAATGGAAGGTTCTAGATCTTCCGGTGCCCGGTGGGCTCTGGGTGCTCTGAAGACGTGTAGAGAAAAATTTAATTCAAATGCTCTTGAGAGAGGTAACGCTTTGACTGGATTTCCAGTCTCCAGCAGACTTTTGCTCTGTTGTGTCCAGACGGTCTTAGGTGAAGGCAGAGAGGAGAGAGCTGGGCTGGTTAGAGGGCAGGGTGTGTTTGCAGAGGGCAGGGTGTGTTTGCAGAGGGCAGGGTGTGTGTGGGGCTGTGGGAGCTGGACGCCTGGTTTCCCCGGCAGACATTGCTGTGTTGTCGGCTGCTCCTGCCCTCAGCCCTCTGCCTGTCTTCCCTCCGTGCTTCTCCAGATTCTCACCAAATTTCTGGGGAACCTGTCTACTCCTTAGCCTGTGACCTGGTTGACTAGGGCTTTGAGGCAACCTTCGCTCAGCAACTGGTGAAGTTAGGAGGCAGAGCCTGGGATTATAGGGCAGTGAGGAGGGGTTGGCATCCCTCTCTTGCTTCCCTGGTCCCCTGTGCCTCCTTGGCTGAAAGGGAAATTATCGTTCAAAGAAAACTTTCTCATTAAGTGAATGGCTTATTTTCATGAAACGATTGCAGTCCTTAACCTCCTGAGTCGGAGACGGTAGGAGACTGGCTGGAGCTTGCTCTATTCTTAGTTTATGTGAAGGTTAATTTTATGTGTCCATTTGGCCAAGCAAAAGGATGCCTCGCGAACTCATAAAGCGTTTCTGGGCACCTGTGAAGGGTTTCTGGAAGAGATCAGCTTTATAATTGGGGACTGAGTAAAGAAGGTGACCCTCTCCAGCATGGTGGGCAATAGCCAGTCATTTGAGGGCCTGAAGAGACCAACAGGGTCAAGAAGGGGCGACTCGACTGTTTTGGTTGGAGCTGGGAGTTCTGCTCTCAGACATTGCTCTTCCTGGTTCCCGAGCCTTCAGATTCCCACCACGGCTTTCATCGGTGGCCCCCTGGGTTTTAGTTTTTGGATTCAGACTGAATTACAGCACTGTCTTCTCCTACTTCTCCAGCTTGCAGATGGCAGATTGTGGATCTCAGCTTTCATAATTGCATGAGCCAACTCTTATAATAAATCTCCACTTTTATCTCTCTGTATATATCCTGTTGGTTCTGCTTCTCTGGAGAAGCCGATACAGCATGTTAAGAAAAATGATCTCAAACCTGTACAGAAAGCCGGGAGATGATTCCAGCATGATTACTAGGCATTGATCAGTAGGTTCACCCGTGGATTAGCTAGTTTTTTCAGAAAGCATTTTGCTTTGACATCTGTGAATTTACAGGTGAAAGTTTTATCTGGCAGAGTTTCAGTTTCCTTGGCTTCTTCTCAGGGCTCAAGCCCAGCTCTGGGGCCCTCAACGCAACCTGCCTGAATTTGCCCCCTTTCCCCTCCCTTTCAGAACCTAAAATGGTCACAGTTTGTTTTTTCCCATTTCCTCATTTACATCATCCACATTTCTAAGCCCATGCTTTCCCCCATCCCTGAATGAGTCATAAACTGAAGTCATTCAGCGGATTAAGGAGCTCAGACTGAGCTGAGCAGGCAGAGCATGAACACATGCGTAGGCCTCTCCCGCCACTTCCAAGTCCCCGGGAATGTTCGCAGGAGTTTGGGGACACCACCACACCTAGACCGGGGTTCAAGCTAATTTCATCTGTGTCCTCCAAAGATACGGAGCCTCAGCTGACGTCTGGACTTCACAGTAAATTGCACCTCCATTTCCTTCTCTTAAATCAGTAAGACTGATGTCTGTTTCAATAAAAGAAAGGTTTTGTCTAAAAACATAGTTTCTGATTGAAAAAAAGATTATATGGTCTTTCGGCCTGTAATATCGCTTCATTGGTCATTTACACAGAAACGATAGCTCACTGCTGCTTTAGAGCAGGTTTTAGTCCGAGGCTGATTAGAGATCTCTGTTCTGGCCCCCATTCTCAGCTGCAAAGTCGAGTGACTACTCTCTTCCTTCTGCGGTCAGACACCACGTGGATTATTCCTTCAATAGTGTTTATTCAGAAGGGCAGCATACCTTGTAGAGCCTTACAGGGAAGGTTGCTTTGGTTGAGATATGTTGTTTTCACTGTTTGGCATTCAATGAGCCTTTCTATATCTGAGAACTCTCAAAACAGGAAGAAGATAGAATCTAGCTCCCCCTTCTACCTCCCGGGGCCCTGTAAGAAGAAGTACGGATGGAGGAGATGAGCATATGTATGCTATCTATGCTGAATGTAGTTAATACATCAAGAGATATAGAGTAGGCCAAGAAAGGCAGGATTGCATTTTTTTTTTTTCCTTCCAGATTGAGTTGGTGTAGTGTATACTTGGTTACCAGAATACTTAGAGCTTTGGGACTTTGAAATGGTTAATATTCATGATGTGTAAAACAGCATGAGACATAACTGCATGATCTTAATAACATAAATACGGATGCTTGGTTGTGAAAATGTACAAATGACACCTAGAAGGACGCGTCAAATGGTAAACTGCTTGTGATTATGAATGACTTTGCTTTTTGCTTCTTGTGCTTTTTGCTTTCCTATTAGGCACATGTTAACTTTTAAGAAACAAATGTTAAAAACCTTCAAAAAAGAGATAGAATAGCTACGCTGCCAGACAGGTGAATGCTCCTGCTTAGGACCTGAGCTCCGAGGAAATGATGAGAGGTCTGGGATCAGCAGGAGACGACATGTGGTTGGATGCTCTCGAGGGTGGTGCGGTGGCCAGGACAGGCGGCCCTGTCCAGCGTCTGAGTGTTGCTGAAAGCGCAGGGCAGTGATGCCAGCCACAGCCCTGGAGAGCGCACAGACGTGAAGCTGCCGACGGTGGCATCCTTCACAGAGCGCCCTGCGGCAGGGGCTTGGCTGTGTCTTGCCACTCTTGGCTCTCGTCCCGGCTGGGTTCTCTAGGCTTCTCTTCTACCCTGTGGTCTTCTGGAGGCCTCTCTAACAGATTCTTTTTCTGCTCAGGCGAAGAACCCTAGGCAGTACAGCAGCCTTGACGTCTTTATTCCTTAGGCTGTAGACCAGCGGGTTCAGCACGGGGATCACGATGGTGTAGAACACAGAAAAGATCTTGTTGTAGGCTGAAACACTTTCCGGGTTGGGTTGGACATACACAAGGAACACAGACTCGTAGAAGAGGCAGAGGGCGGTGAGGTGGGAGGTGCAGGTGGAGAAGGCCTTGCGCTGGGCCTCCAGGGACCTCATCCCACAGGTGGTGACCAGGATGTAGGCATAAGAGACCAAGATGACTGAGACTGTGGGCACAGTGATCAAGGTGGAAAAGATGAGCAAGATGACGTTGGCCACAGTGGTGTCTGAGCAGGCCAGATGGAGCACAGGGGGGATGTCACAGGAGTAATGGTCAATGACGTTTGGGCCACAGTATGGCGAGCTGAAGACATTCCCTGTCTGCACTGCTGAGATGAATACCCCGCAGCATAGGTGAGCCCCACCAGCTGGACACACAAACGCTTGGACATGATCCTGTGGTAGAGAAGAGGGTGGCAGATGGCCACAAATCGGTCACAGGCCGTGATGGACAAGAGCACACACTCCCCGGAGCCATGGAGGGTCATGAGGGCCATCTGGACCACACAGCCCTCGAAGGAGATGGACTGGTCAGTGGTGAGAAGGCTGATCAGCAGCCTAGGCGTGAACAAGGAGGAACTGCAGACGTCAAGGAAGGAGAGCACGCCCAGGAGGAAGTACATGGGGGTGTGGAGGCTGGTGCTGGCCCGGATGACATCGATGAGGCCCAGGTTGCCCACCAGAGTCACCAAGTAGATCAGCAGGAAGGTGGCAAAGAGGAGCTCTTTCTGGTCTGCCCGGCCTGTGAGCCCCAGCAGGATGAATCTGGGCACTGTGGTGTGGTTCTGTACCGAGGCCATTCCACTGGTGTGTTTCCCACATGACAAAGAAGAAGAGAAACAAGGTTGACTCTCTCATCCAAGGGGCAGCCTTTAATGTCTGTGTGCCCAGTTGCTCAGTGATGTCCATCTCTTTGCGATCCCACGGACTGTGGACCACCAGGAGAGCCTGGATTTCCCTGGCAAGAATACTGAGGTAGGTTGCCATTTCCTACTCCAGGGGATCTTCCTGACCCAGGGGTAAACCCTTGTCTCTTGTACCTCCTGCATTGACAGGTGGGCTCTTTACCACTGCACCATCTGGGAAGCCTGTAGCCTTTAATGTCTCCCACTAACCCCGCCACAGAGCCACCAGACCTTGCTCAGGACTGGGAAACAGACTCCTGGAGGCACAGACAGAACCTTGTGCACCAGGACCCAGGAGAAAGGGGCAGTGACCCCACAAGAGACTGACCTAGACGTGCCTGTGAGTGCCCAGGAGTCTCCAGCAGAGGCGTGGGTTGGCGGTGGCCTGATGCAGGGTAGGGATCACTGAGTGTAGCAGCGTGTGCATGGGGCCTTTTGAAGGAGGTCGCCATTATCCTCATTACCTCCACCATATTTGGCCCCAGGTAAATAACAGGGAGGGAAACAGCCCCACCCATCAACAGAAAATTGGATTGAAGATTTACTGCGCAAGGCCCCGCCCATCAGAACAAGACTCAGTTTCCCCCTCAGTCAGTCTCTCCCATCAGGAAGCTTCAAAAAGCCTTTTATCCTTCTCCATCAGAGGGCAGACAGAATGGATACCACAATCACAGAAAACTAACCAGTTTAATCACATGGACCACAGCCTTGTCCAACTCAATGAACCCATGGCCCATGCCGTGTAGGGCTACCCAAGACAGACGGGTCATGGTGGAGAGTTCTGACAAAATGTGGTCCACTGGAGAATGGAATGGCAAACCACTTCAGTATTCTTGCCTTCAGAACCCCATGAACAATGTGAAAAGGCAAAAAGATAGGACACTGAAAGAACTCCCCAGGTCAGTAGGTGCCCAATATGCTACTGGAGATCAGTGGAGAAATAACTCCAGAAAGAATTAAGGGATGGAGCCAAAGCAAAAACAACACCAAGTTGTGGATATGACTGATAATGGAAGCAAGGTCCGATGCTGTAAAGAGCAACATTGCATAGGAACTTGGAATGTTAGGTCCATGATCAAGGCAAATTGGAAGTGGTCAAACAGAAGATGGCAAGGGTGAAACTTGACATTTTAGGAATCAGCAAACTAAGATGGACTGGAATGGGTGAATTTAACTCAGATGACCATTATATCTACTACTGTGGGCAGGAATCCCTTAGAAGAAAGGGAGTAGCCATCGTGGTCAACAAAAGAGTCTGAAATTCAGTACTTGGATGCAGTCTCAGAAATGACAGGATGATGTCTGTTCATTTCCAAGGCAAACCATTCAATATCATGGTAATCCAAGTCTATGCCTTGACCAGTAATGTAAGACCTAGAACTAACACCAAAAAAAGATGTCCTTTCCATTAAAGGGGACTGGAATGCAAAAGTAGGAAGTCAAGAAACACCTGGAGTAACAGGTAAATTTGGCCTTGGAGTACAGAATGAAGCAAGGCAAAGGCTAATAGAGTTTTGCCAAGAAAACACACTGGTCATAGCAAACAACCTCTTCCAACAACACAAGAGAAGACTCTACACATGGACATCACCAGACGGCCAACACAGAAATCAGACTGATTATATTATTTGCAGCCAAAGGTGGAGAAGCTTTATACAGTCAGCAAAAACAAGACCAGGAGCTGACTGTGGCTCAGATCATGAACTCCTTACTGCCAAATTCAGACTTAAATTGAAGAAAGTAGGGGAAACCACTAGACCATTCAGTTATGACCTAAATCAAATCCCTAACGATTATACAGTGGAAGTGAGAAATAGATTTAAGGGACTAGATCTAATAGACAGAGTGCCTGATGAACTATGGGCAGAGGTTCATGACATTACACAGGAGACAGGGATCTAGACCATTCCCAAGAAAAAGAAATGCAAAAAAGTAAAATGGCTGTCTGAGGAGGCCTTACAAATAGCTGTGAAAAGAAGAGAAGTGAAAGGCAAAGGAGAAAAGGAAAGATATTCCCATTTGACTGCAGAGTTCCAAAGAATAGCCAGGAGAGGTAAGAAAGCCTTCCTCAGTGAAAAGAAATAGAGGAAAACAATAGAATGGGAAAGACTAGAGATCTTTTCAAGAAAATTAGAGATACCAAGGGAACATTTCATGCAAAGATGGGCTCAATAAAGGAGAGAAATGGTAGGGACCTAACAGAAGCAGAAGATATTAAGAAGAGGTGGCAAGAATACACAGAAGAACTGTACAAAAAAGATCTTCACGACCCAGATAACCACGATGGTGTGATCACTCAGCTAGAGCCAGACATCCTGGAATGTGAAGTCAAGTGGGCCTTAGGAAGCATCACTACGAACAAAGCTAGTGGAGGTGATGGAATTCCAGTTGAGCTATTTCAAATCCCGAGAGATGACACTGTGAAAGTGCTACACTTGATATGCCAGCAAATCTGGAAAACTCAGCAGTGGCCACAGGACTGGAAAAGGTCAGGTTTCATTCCAATCCCAAAGAAAGGCAATGCCAAAGAATGCTCAAACTTCTGCACAATTGCACTCATCTCACACGCTCAAAATTCTCCAAGCCAGGCTTCAGCAACAGGTGAACTGTGAACTTCCAGATGTTCAAGATGGATTTCGAAAAGGCAGAGGAACCAGAGACCAAAGAGAGTTCCAGAAAAACATCTATTTCTGCTTTATTGACTATGCCAAAGCCTTTGACTGTGTGGATCACAGTAAACTGTGGAAAATTCTGAAAGAGATGGAAATACCAGACCACTTGACCTGCCTCTTGAGAAATCTGTATGCAGGTCAGGAAGCAACAGTTAGAACTGGACATGGAACAGCAGACTGGTTCCAAATAGGAAAAGCAGTATGTCAAGGCTGTATATGGTCACCCTGCTTATTTAACTTATATGCAGAGTACATCATGAGAAATGCTGGGCTGGATGAAGCACACGCTGGAATCAAGATTGCTGGGAGAAATAGAAATAACCTCAGATATGCATATGACACCATCCTTATGGCAGAAAGTGAAGAAGAACTAAAGAGACTCTTGATGAAAGTGAAAGAGGAGAGTGAAAAAGTTGGCTTAAAGCTCAACATTCAGAAAACTTAGATCATGGCATCTGGTCCCATCACTTCATGGCAAATAGATAGGGAAACAGGGGAAACAGTGTCAGACTTTATTTTTTTGGGCTCCAAAATCACTGCAGATTGTGACTGCAGCCATGAAATAAAAAGATGCTTACTCCTTGGAAGAAAAATTATGACCAACCTAGACAGCATATTAAAAAGCAGAGACATTACTTTGCCAACAAAGATCCATCTGGTCAAGGCTACAGTTTTTCCAGTAGTCTTGTATGCATGTGAGAGTTGGACTATAATGAAAGCTGAGCGCTGAAGAATTGATGCTTTTTAACTGTGGTGTTGGAGAAGATGCTTGAGAGTTCCTTGGACTGTGAGGAGATCCAACCAATCCATCCTAAAGGAAATCAGTCCTGAATATTCATGGGAAGGACTGATGTTGAAGCTGAAACTCCAATACTTTGGCCACCTGATGTGAAAAACTGACTCATTTGAACCTGATGCTGGGAAAGATTGAAGGCGGGAGGAGAAGGGGACGACAGAGGATGACATGGTCGATGGCATCACCGACTCAATGGGTTTGAGTAAACTCTGGGAGTTGGTGACAGACAGGGAGGCCTGGTGTGCTGCAGTCCATGGGGCCACAAAGATTTAGACACGACTGAATGACTTAACTGAACAACTGAAAAGTCACTTCTCTTAGTAGCAAACTGCTCTGCAAATCCCACACCAATCCCGTGATGTCACAGTCCGGCTTTGTGTGATGATGTCATTGTGTGATGTCATTGTGTGATGTCACACCATGTGTGCTAAGTGTCTCCTGTCCCTCTTAAGACAATGTCTAAATTTTTTATCTTTCAGATGTTCTCTGTGAAACACCTCCATGCTACCCTGCTTTCCATTTACCCTTTAGCAAATCTCAACGACTTACTTCTACAAGCATACCATGTTATTGCAAATGTCTAAGTTTTCACAAATTCTATATTATCCTCTTGGAATATCCTTGGGTCTCTCTGTATCCAGCTTGAGGTCTGTTCCCTTCCTCTCTCCCCTGAATTTCACAGATACTCCTTTAGCTGAATTAATGGGATCATACTTTAACATAAAAAATTCCCATCCAATATTACTCAGCCACAAAAAAAGAATGAAATAATTCCAGCAACAAGGATGGACCTAGAGATTATCACACTCATTGACCTACCAGATGTGGGTCTGGTTCCCGTTCCTCCACACTTGGTGATGTGATCCTGGCAAGTCACTTGGAGAAAGCTGGGTCCTATGGGCTCATCTGCAAAGTGCAAAGAACAGCTCTTGGCTGGGTTTTGGGATTCACAGATGGTAAAGACAGAGGTACTTTGAAAAGAACGAGGTGCTTATAATAATCCTGGGTACTGGTGGAGGGCAGAAGAGATATTATGATGGAGGAAACAAATATTTGTTGAACGTCTGCTCTGGGCTGTTCTCCAGACTGGGGGCTCCCCTACCCTGACCTCATTTGAGAGGTGAGCAACCTGCTTGAGGTCCCAAATGATGACCTCATGTTTGAACCTGGGTGACCACAGAGACAGGAACTGATGTCATCCCTTCTTCATTGGGTAGGAATCACAGCCTCAGGAAAGAAAGCAACTAACAGCAGCTAAGAAAGAACTTCACGAGAAGTTATAGAGAAAAAGAGTGCTGTGATGTGCTTAGCTGCTCATCTGTGTCTGACTCTTTGTGACGCCATGGACCACAGCCTGCCAGGCTCCTCTGTCCATGGGGATTCTCCAGGCAAGAATACTGGAGTGGGGTGCCATGCCCTCCTCCAGGGGGATCAACCCAACCCAGGGATCAAACCCAGGTCTCCCAGATTGCAGGCAGATTCTTTACTGACTGAGCCACCAGGGAAACCCAGAGAAGAATAGTAAAACCCATTAATTCAGGCAGCCTAAGCCAGATACCTAAGCTACAAATAACTCGGGAGAACAGAACACATCCTAAGTTTAGTATGAGCTCCTTACAAGAAGACCTTTCAAGGGAAGTCATTGTTCTCCCACCTGAAGTCTTCAGACATAGATTCCAGCTCAGCCCCCAGTTATAGGAGGATCCTGGACTTTCCCCCTTCGCCCAGCCTCCAGCCTTCAAGGGTGACCCAGGGGTGCAGCAGGTCTTCCACTTCCAGAGCACTCGATTGGCAGTTCCTGCCCTCAGTGGACGATCTCTTGGACTCCATAAGGGAAATCAGGACCCCAAGAGCATCCAGCCTCTGAGGACACACCTTTCGGGGTCTCCCAGCAGTGACACAAGGCAGAGCTACTCTGATCCCTTTCCAAGAGTTGACTCAGTGGGGGACTCACCAAGAGGGTAAATGAAAATGTTGAGTGAATCAATTTCATTGAATTTTGGGGCGGATGGAGGTACAGTGAGAACAAGGGGATTGCCTTTCAATTTTAATTTCTGTTTTCTTTTTGAATGGAAATAGGTTGCTATGGTACAAAATTCAGAAGGGACTACAGTGAAAATAAGTCCTCCCATCCTCTTGCTTATAAGTCTCCAGTCACTCACCTCTCTTCATCAAATCTACCACGCAGTTGTGGATTTTTCCATGGTTAGTCATTGTTTAGATGATCAATATATATATACTCCTTTTCTTTTAAAATATACAAATGGCAGCAAGCCATGTCCATTGTTCTGAATCTTGTTTTACTTTTTAAACCACGTATCTTGGAGATCTTTCCATGTTAGTAATTAAGTATGGTCCACTTTTCCCCCAAAGATATATTATGGACATTCCTTTTACAAAGTCTCCTGCTGAGGGATATTTAGGTTGCTTCTCTTTTACAGTTACCAATAGTACTTGTCTTAAAGTGCCTTTAGATTAAAGCAATTTGGAATCTAGAGGCATGAAGTGAAGTCACTCAGTCATATCTGACTGTTTGCAACCCCATGGACTGTAGCCTACCAGGCTCCTCCATCCATGGAATTTTCCAGGCAAGAGTACTGGAGTGCGTTGCCATTCCCTTCTGCAGGGGATCTTCCCAACCCAGGGATTGAACCTGGGTCTCCCGCATTGTAGGCAGACGCTTTACCGTCTGAGCCACCAGGGAAGTCCGTGGTGAAGAATCATGAAGCTGCAATAAAAATATTGGCGTGCGACCTCTGATTTGGTTACCATTCAGAGAGCTCCCAGTCTTGCTGGACTTTCCACCATTTCCTTTTTGGGGGGAAGAAGAAAACTGGTGGTTCTTGGAGGGGCCTTTGGAGAAGGCAATGGCACCCCACTCCAGTACTCTTGCCTGGAAAATCCCATGGACAGAGGAGCCTGGTAGGCAGTCCATGAGGTCGCTAAGAGTCGGACATGACTGAGCGACTTCACTTTCACTTTTCACTTTCATGCGCTGGAGAAGGAAATGGCAACCCACTCTGGTGTTCTTGCCTGGAGAATCCCAGGGACAGGGGAGTCTGGTGGGCTACCGTCTATGCGGTCACACAGAGTCGGACACGACTGAAGTGACTTAGCAGCAGCAGCAGGGGCCTTGCTTGCCTTCATTTTGCTTCATTTTCTTTTCCCTCCTGGCCAGAAGGAACCGATGTTCACAAACTGTGGGCGCTGGTCTCCAGCATCTGGCCACCAAAGAGAGCCTGCACGCCTGTGGCATCTCTGGGTGCTCCTGAGAAAGGCAGAGTCTGGTCCTCCCAGCCCACCAGCATTTTCACAGGATCCACAGTTGACTCCTGGTTTGCTTAGAGTCTGAGACACTCTGACTAAGCAGCCTGAGTGGGTTTGGCTCTTGTGCCAGTTAGCTGCTGGTGGGAAGGACAGAGGTGAGGAGGCTCCTGGTCCCCCATTTGTCAGACTCTGTGTTGAGGCTGATCCAGAAGGGACCAGACATTTGGTGGGAGCGTCTGAAAGTGATTTGGGAGGGTGAGGAGGGGAATGTCATGATTTGCTGGAGGGGAAAGCCCCTGAGAACCAGACATTTTCCTTCTAGTCTGAGTGCGAGGGTGTCAGAGAGAAGCCTTCCTAGGGGAGGTCTCCAGCCTTGCGCAGGAGCGAACATCACTGTCCTCCTTATTGGACTTTCTGGTTGATATATATGTCCAAAGAACAGAATCAGCACTTGCTTGAACTAGTTTTTTTTAGAAAATATTTTTTTATATAAGTGAGTAGAAGATAAGTATGTAACTTAAGAACCAAGACTAAGGGCTGCCTCACTGATGAGATGTCATTGGACCACATACAGTTCTGAGGCCAGGAGGACGTGCAGACTTTGAAAGTATCACGTGGAAAACCCAGCTCTGTGGAGTCATGGCGGACATCTGATTGGCCTAGAACAGCTGGGGGACAGGAAGATTCTACAGCACTCTTCCCACAGTCCCCCCCCATCTCCCAACCATTGCAAATGCACCACCGAATAGGTGACCGTTCACTGCTTTTTAGAAGAGCTTCTTCAGTCCTTCGCTGGAGCCTGAGGCTGCTGGCTTGGTCCTGGAAAGGCTATTGCCTAGAAGTTAAGAGCATGGGATTTGGGATTGGCCAGATCCAGATGGCACCCCACTCCAGTCCTCTTGCCTGGAAAATCCCATGGACGGAGGAGCCTGGTGCGCTGCAGTCCATGGGGTCGAAAAGAGTCAGACACGACTGAGCGACTTCACTTTCCCTTTTCACTTTCATGCATTGGAGAAGGAAATGGCAACCCACTCCAGTGTTCTTGCCTGGAGAATCCCAGGGATGGCAGACGCTGGTGGGCTGCTGTCTATGGGGTCGCACAGAGTCGGACACGACTGAGGTGACTTAGCAGAAGCAGCAGCAGCCTGCCCTTAGTCCTTTTGTGACCCGGGGCAAGCGATTTAACTTCACTCAGATTTTCCTTCTGCATGGTGGTACCTACCATTAGGGTTGCCATGGGGACTTAACAAGATGATGCATTTGAAGCCCTTGTCAGCGTGTTTGGCAGACAGTAAATACAGATGGTCCCTGACTTTCGATGATTCAACTTAAGTCTCTTGAACTTTATGATGATACAACAGCAATACACATTCAGTAGAAACCACACTGTTAGTTTTGAGTTTTGATCTTTTCCAGCCTCTCAGCATGCTGTAAGATCTTTCTCGTGATTCTGAGTAGGGGCGGTGATCACAAAACAACCGATACACTTACAGCCATACTGGACCGAGACAATCATTCTGGTGTTTACTTTCAGTACAATATTCCATAAACCACAGGAGCTATTCAACACCCTAGTAGAAAACAGACTCTGTGTTAGATGATCTCCCTTAAATGTAGGCTAATGGAAGTGTTCTTAGCACCTCTGAGGCAGAGCGGCCTAAAGCTATGATGTTCAGTAGGTTGGGTGTATTAAATGCATTTCAACTAATGATATTTTCAACTTATGCTTGGTTCACTGGGACTAACCTTACTGTCAATCAAGGAAGATCTAGATTCAAGGCTTGTTATTAATGCTAAGTGGGCGCTTGAGGGTAAGTGGGGCGATGGGAAGCCCAGGAGAAGAGGTGGGGGTCACCTGTGAGGGTCACCTGTGCACTCACTGACCTTCGGGGGAGCAGGGACCATCCCCGAGTCCAGTCTGGAGGCCCGGGGCTGTGACCGTCCCTCCCTGTGACGCTGGTGCATCCAAGCTGCTTCCGATGTCTCCTCCTCTGAAGCCTCTGGATGAGGTCTCATCAGCCCTTTCCACCTGGGCCCGTGGGAATTGCCTCATTTCCGGGTGTCCCAGGGGCTGAGCAGGAAGCCAGGGACTGGTGGTCTGGGACACCCAGACAGTGATGCCTGGAGACTCAGATCCTGTTGGACCTGGGGTCTGGGAACCTCGGGAGCCCAGCCCAGGGCTGACCCTCCTGACTCACCGAGTCTCTCCCCTGAGGGCCCCCACCCGGAGCTTAATGAACGTGAGCCTCCCGAGAGCAACCTCTGCCCAGAAATCCAGCGGGGAGCGCTCACAGCGCGGTCTTCCGAGGGGCCCGAGGCTATTATTTTTGTTTGTCTCTTGAACAGCGGAGAGGTGGTTAGTGATCTTTCCCTCTCTCATAAGACAAACCTGAGACCCCAGGAAGGCTCACTCATTTTTTTTTTTCTGATCTCACAGCAAATCACTGGTAGTAACTGGTAAAATCTGGCAATGGTTTTTTTCACCATTTCATTTTCATAAAATCCTCAGAGATCTGATCAGCAAACATTATTGTCCACATATTATGGAAGGGGAAAACAGAGGCTCAAGGAAGCGAAATGACCAGTCCACGGTCATAACTGATAAGTGTCAGAGTTGGGACCCAAAGCCAGGCTCTTTAAACCTTTGATCTTTGCTTCCTCCACAGCTCCCGGACTCCAGGAGTTCAGTCATCCTGGAATTACTTGATGTTACGGGTCTGGTTTAGAGGAACCATATTTTAAAGGAGAGGCATATGCAATTTCAGCATCCTAGTCTTTGCCACAGCCCCACTGTCCTTGATAAGGTTTCTGTCCTGCTCATCAGCAGCAGATTCTGACAAGAGAATCCCTACTCTTTTCCCTGGAGGATTATGACCCCTGCAGTAATGGAATCCTGTTTTGTTTTTTTTTTTTAATTTAATATAATTTAAAAATATCATTTAAGTATGCATACGATTGAAACTACATTTGGTGTTTTTCTTTTCACTTTATGTTTTTGCTGCACTGCGCGGCATGTGGGGTTTTAGGTCCCCCACGAGGGACTGAAGCCCTGCCCCCTGCACTGGAGGCATGGAAGCTTAACCCCAGGCCCCAGGGAAGTCCCCGGGGTCCTGTCTGTCATCAGACCCGGAGCCTGTTGCTGAATTCCAAAGGGTGTTTGCAGGGTGCTGCCCCCCACCCCGCCCACTGTCACTTGTTGCTCTGGGGGCTCTCGGCCTGCATCTCTCCCCATTTTTAAACTTATTTTTTAAATTGGAGGGTAGTTGCTTTACGATGTGTTGGTTTCTGTTGCACAGCAATGGACCCAGCCATAATTGTACATGTATTTATATTTACACACCCTCGCTCCTGAGTCTCTGCCCCCCCCCCACCCCGGGTCATAACTGAGCCCCAGGCTGGCCCCCGTGTTGTACGGCAGCTCCCCACCGGCTGCCTGTCTCACACGCGGCCGTGTAAGCATCTCACTGCTGCGTTCTCGGCTTGTCTCTCCTTCCCTCGCTGCGTCCACAGGTCCGCTCTCTACGTCTGCATCTCCACCCCTTCCCTGTAAACAGCTTCCTCAGTGCTGTTTTTCTAGATTCCACATTTGTGCATTAATATACCACATTTGTCTTTCTCTTTCTGGGTTACTTCACACTGTGTGACAGGCTCTAGGTTCCTCCATCTCACGACAACTGTCGCAAATATCTCCTTTTTCACGGCTGAGTAATATTCCCTCGGACATACGTGCCACATGTGCTTTATCCATTTACCTGTTAATGGACATCTCAGGGGCTTCTGGGTTCTGGCTGTCGTAAATAGTGCTGTTTTGAGCATTGGCGTACATGTATCTCTTCAAATTGTGGTTTTCTTGGGGTATATGGCCAGGAGTGGGATTGCTGGATCTTATGGTAGTTTTACTCCTAGTTTTTTTTTTAAAAGAATCTCCGTGCTGTTCTCCATAGTGACTGCATCGGTTTACATTCCACCGACAGTGCAAGAGGGGTCCCTTTCCTCTCCTCATTCTCACCCATCTCTGGCTCAGTATCACCCCTTCGGGACCCCTCGCTCACTCTTCCTTCTCTGTGACTGTCACCTCCTGGAGCTCCAGTGACGCTGACTGCTTGTCCCAAGTTAGCCCTGTCATTACCCCAGGCTGGGGTGTTCTCCTGGGTGGCCGGCCTTTCCTTCTCGCAGCTGCTGCTCCTGGATCTGTCCCCGGTCACCTGTAACATCCCACCTCTTCTCCCTGTGAGTTTCTGTGACTTCATTTTCCGTTTCTTTCTATCTGGTGGCAGGGGCCTGAGTCATGGCCGAGGGGCCCTGAGATGTGACAGCCCTTTGCTTTCTGTATCTCGAGGCTCAAGCTGAACATCCTTCTGTCCGAGGGACCTGCAGCGCATGTTTGTATTATTTAAGAAAAATTCCACCCCAGGATGTAAGAGAGAGTAAGGAGAGCACCAAGGAGCCTCAAGAAAGGAAGTAGAGTGTGTGTGATGAATGTTTATAGCCAGGCATGAAAGGACTGTGAAACCGTGCATATTTATGAAGCAATGAGGCGGTTTCACAAAGCACTCAGAATGCATGAGCTTGTAAATTGGCACCACCGGGTGATGCCCATTTTTGGTCCCACTTGTTTTCTGCCCAAGACATGGAATTAAAAGGCACGGTTGCTTAGCAAGTCGCTGCAGAGCTAGAGCTCTGGGCGAGGCTTACTTGCTCCTGCTTTTTTCTGACGGGCACCTGTGGGCTCCCGGCACCTTCGGTCCTCCGGCGTCCTCGTCTGCCCTCGGCTCAGTGTTCCCCTGATCATAGGTCAGCGGGAACGCAGGCGTGTCAGAGAAGGAGGAGAGTGACAGGATGGGAGTTGGAGGCACACGCACACACACACATACACACACACAACAGAGGTTCAGGTAATGCGGTTCTTTCATCCTGCTTGAACGGTTTCCTAAATTTGTCCCTTTCCTCTTGATTCTCCACGCATTTCTATTATTGATTGAATACATCATTCGATTTGAGCATCTTCATTTGGCTCATGAACCTTTCTGCTCTGTAAGCTCTCGGAGGCTGTGGTTGCAGCAAGGATATTTCCCACATAGCAAGTCCACTTTAATTAAAGTCCACTTTAATCCCATCCTATAAGCTCCAGCAGGTTCTGTCTCATTGGGAATTCTATGTGAGTGTGGGGATGAGGCAGGCTTGCACGAGGCACATGAAAAGATGACAAGGGGGTGAGACAGAGATTAGAAGTGAATTCTGGGTCCTGTGCCCCGAGTTTGTTTGGGGGACAATTTTGCCATAGCTGGCAGCTGGCTCTCTGTGGGGGCTCTGCTTGCGTTCCTTTTCAATTTCTCCATCCATCCGCAGCCTGGTACTCGGAATCTCAGCTGCTTCTCATTCTACTGAGTTTCCTGTTCTGAATCTGGGAAGCCGGCTCCTTTCTCCGTCCTGGGGTTTCCTGGGGCAGAGTCTGAGGCTTCAGAAGAGCCAATGAGAGTGGCCATGTGGTGGTGCTGCTCCAAGGGGACGGAGGAAGGGTTGGCCCTTTCCCTGGGCAACTGGAGACCCTGTGTCTCCTGCCACACTGAGCAATTAGTATGCAAGACGGATGTTTGGTAGGTAGCTTGTTTGTGTGCGGGAAATCCAGCCTCTGGACTCTTGAAGCTGAGACGGAGCCCTGGAGTGGAGAGCTTTGGAGAGGGTGTGAAGACGTGAGAAGGAATTCCCTGGTGGTACAGTGGTTAGAACTCCGTGCTTTCATTGCTGTGGCCCCAGGTTCAATCCCTGGTCGGGAAACTAAGAGCCCACAAGCCACCTGCTGCACCCCCTCCCTCCCCCTCCACCAAAAAAGAAAGAGAAAAGAAGAAATGGAAGGCATGGGAGGCACTCTAGAGAGACCTTGCAAGTCCGTCTGCAGGGCTGGACTCCTGGGTGCCCTATGGGTCGTGACTCGGACTCCCACATGCCATCAGCTATTACCCCCGTCTTTCTCAAGCACCTCCTTCATTGCCCCTGTATACTGCGCAGGGGCACGCATGGCTCCCTGAAGTTTTACTGCATAACCTGAGCAGGCCAGAAGCAGAATGGCTTAGCTTCTCTTCTAATCATGATCTTCAATCTACTCTGATATTTTTTTCCCCATTCCTTGATGATATCTTCATCATGAATCATCACCTTCAGGTACAAAAGCAAGGGCTCAAAGTAGATTAATCGCTGGCCCTGATACCTCACCTCTCTCTGTGTTCATGTACCTTTCTCTGAGGAATTTAGGACCATTGGGAGAGTTTAGTCAATCGTCCAAGAGTTCTGACACCAACCTCAAAGGTTTAGGGTCCAACTACAAAGTTGGAGAGTCGAGTCCACACAAACCACTCTCATGAGTGATGCCAACTACAAATTCGAAGGGGTTCCCAAACCTACGCTCAAATTAGATAATTCTGGAAAGAACTCACAGAACCCACTGAAAACTTATACTAAGAGTCACGGTCTATTACAGCAAAAGGATACAGATTAAAATCAGCCAAGGGAAGGGATGCAGAGGGCAGAGTCTGAGAGGGCCCCAAATATAAAGCTTCTGCAGCCCTCAGGACGTATCGCCTGCTGGACATTGGAGGTGACAAGAGCATTGCCAAACAGGCAAGCTCACCCGGGCTTTGAGGTCCAGAGTTTTTATGGGAGCTTTTTTTTTGCAGTATAGTTGATTTTCAATGCTGTTATTTTCAGCAAAGTGGTTCAGTTATACATATCTGTCTTTTTTTGACTCTAGGTTATTGTAAGATATTGAATACAGTTTCCTGTGCTATAAGTAGCTCCTTGTTGTTTATTTTCTATATATAGTAAGATGTATCTGTTAATTCCAAGATCAAATCAGCCAATACTAAAGGAAATCAGTCCTGAATATTCATCGGAAGGACTGATGCTGAAACTGAAGCTCAAATACTTCGGCCACCTGATGTGAAGAGCTGACTCACTGGAAAAGACCCTGATGCTGGGAGAGATTGAAGGCGGGAGGAGAAGGGGACGACAGAGGATGAGATGGCTGGATGGCATCACCGCCTCAGTGACTTGAGTTTGCGCAAACTCCGGGTGATGGTGAAGCCCAGGGAAGCCTGGTGTGCGGCTGTCCATGGGGTCACAAAGAATCGGACGTGACTAAGTGACTGAACGGCAACGGTGTGTGTCTGTTAACCCCGAGTTCTTAATTTATCCCCCCCAACTTCATGCACCCCTTCTCCACTGGTAACTGTAAGATTGCTTTCTATGTCTGTGAGTTTGTTTTATGAGTAAGTTCACTTGTATCATATTTTAGATTTCACACATAAGTGATATCATAGGGTATTTGTTTTTCTCTAACTTCACTTCGTTTGATAATGTCTAGGTCCATCTATGTTGCTGCAAATGGCATTGTTTCATTCTCTCTTATGACTGAGTAATATTCCATTATATATATATCTTAATCTTCTTTATCCATTCATCTGCTGACGGGCACTAAGTTGCTTCCATGTCTTGACTATCGTAAATGGCGCTGCAATGAACTTTGGAGTGCATGTATTTTTTCAAATTATGGCTTTGTCTGGATATGTGCCCAGGAGTGCTATTGCCGGATCATAAGGTAGCTAGCTCTACGGTTACTTTTTAAAGGAACGTCCATTCTGTTCTCAATAGTGGCTGCACCAATTTACTTCCTATCAACAAGCTAGGAGGATTCCCTTTTCTCCACACCCTCTCCAGCATTTATTATTTGTAAGCTTTTTGATCATGGCCATTCTGACTGGCGTGAGGTGATACCTTAATGTAGTTTTGATTTGAATTTCTCTAAAAATTAGCAATGTTGAGCATCTTTTCATGTGCCTGTTGACTATCTGTATTTCTTCTTTGGAGAAAAGTCCATTTAGGCCTCCTGGTGTTTTCACTTTCTTGATGTTTTTTGAAAAACAGATGCTCTTCACCTTTAATAAAGTCTATATAAAATTTAAACTGAGCTTGTCTCTTTCCACAAAATTTTGCTGGATTTGGATTGGAATTATATTGACTCAATTGGTCAATCTGGGGAAAACTGACATCCTTCCAATAATGAGTATATGGAACATGAGTGTAATGTATCCATCAACTTATTTAGGTTTTCTTTAATTATCTAAGTCATATTTTGTAGTTTTCTGTTGGGGGTCGTACATATTTGATTTTGGTTAGGTTTATTTCTAGGTATTTTAAGTCTTTAATGTAATTGTAAATGGTAAAAAAATTTATTTTTCCTGTTTTTATTGCTGTGCCTGTTTGTTGCTTAGTCCTGTCCAACCATTTGAGACCCCAGGGACTGTAGCCCACCAGGCTCCTCTGTCCATGGAATTCTCCAGGCCAG
Organism: Cervus canadensis; assembly: GCF_019320065.1. NCBI lineage: Eukaryota > Metazoa > Chordata > Mammalia > Artiodactyla > Cervidae > Cervus > Cervus canadensis. Next base: position 75,532,733 of record NC_057396.1, read on the forward strand.
AATACTGGGGTGAGTAGCCATTCCCTTCTCCAGGGAATATAGTCACTACCCAGGGGTCGAACTCAGGTCTCCTGCATTGCAGGCAGATTCTTTACTGTCTGAGCCACCAGGTGAAATTAATTAGGTGAAGCACGTCTTGTCTGGGGAAGAAGCTATACTGAAATGGTTAATGGAAAATACAGAGTTCTGGGATTAGAGACGCAGGTTGTTTCAGGCAAACAATTAGATTGTTCCACTCAGAGAATGGGGCATATTGTACCAAGCAGGGGAGAAATTTTAAGCGGGTATGTGGGTCCACACTGGTCTGGGTATTCAAGCTTGGTTGTTTGTGCAAAGGATTAATTTCCCTTTGAATGAACTGTCCTTTGGTGTCTGCCTGCCAACTGGGAGTGAATTTGTTTCTAAAACAGGACAAGGATTTTTGGTTTCACCTGGGAGAGAGAACGCGTTTCTGTCTTTCAAGGTCGCGCATTTTTCTGCGTTTTGTCTAGGAGGAGATAAGGGCTCCAGGGCTGCAGAACACAATGGGCTATTCTTGTAACTATTCTGGGCTCTGTGAGCAGCCTCTGTTCTTGACCCTACACCCACCTTGATGCGGGAACTTTGTTATCATTTCCCTGAAAGCAAATCCAACGTGACAGAGGATGGATGAATAATGTCACTTCCACTGAAAATGTCTTGGGGAGACTGAAAAGCCCTGTGAATCCCGGGGAGGTAGTTTTGATCTATGACAGAACCCAATAAAAATCCCTATTAGTCATATGTGTTTTCTCTCCAAGGGGGAAGGTTTCACATTTCTTTCATCTCTTTTCTCCATATTCTTAAGCAACACAATCTAGTCTCTTTCAAAGTCTCCAGCCTCTCTCTCACCCTGCCATCCGTTCCTCTGCCTGGCTAATGGAGGCCCCTTCTTAGGGTCCACTCCTCTTAGAAAGGAAGCGGATTCTCATCCCCTACCCCTTTCTGGGGAATGGCTGTAACTGGTGATCCACCTCCAGGTATCTGAGCACCCACTGGCTCAGAGGGGTAAATGGGGTAAAGCAAAGGAGAGCCACCTCCCTCCCTAGGACTAGGGGTCCCATGGCCCCTCTTGGACACATTTTCTAGTTCTTCCCATTCTTCTCACTGTGTGTATTTAGAGAATTTTCTGGGACCCACCTGATAGCTTTATGGTTCAGCAGGAATAAGAGAAAGGGTGGAAATTCCATTTTGGACCTTCTGCAATGAGTCGGACACCACTGAAGCAACTTAGCACGCATGCACACGCACGCACACACCCCACTTCTTCAGTCTTTTGAGTCACTGGCTGCTCCCAGCCCTCTCAAGGAGCATTCTTGGGTGTTTATCCTGTATCTTCTCACCTTTTCACCTGGGCCCTAGACACAGAAACCATAGCAGCCCTGCCCCACCCCAACACTGTTGCATTTTATTGCCGTTTTCCCCCTCAGGCAGACATTCTTCTCCACATTAGTCTTGAATTCAGCTGAAAAATCGGAGAGTCACACACACAGAATTACTAAGCCTTGCTGTTCATATCTTTAAAATGTGTTAATGGATGGTTCATAGATTGCTGTCTCTCCTTATTCATTGGACTTGGATTCTTGTTGCCATTGACTGGGGCTCTATAGCTTTCATTCTGACATGAAAATTTGCCATTGAATAGTGATTCACTTATTCATTCATTCATTCCTTCAGTGTTTATTGAGCTCATACTATGTGCCAGGCAATGCTCTAGGCACTGGGGATACAGTGATAAAAAAGGCCGTGAAGACTGCTGTCCTCATGGCTCTTATATTATGTTGAAAAAGAAAAACGCAAACAAGAAAAAAAAAAAAGGAAACCCAGATGGGGACAAATTCTTGAAGAAAATCAACATGAATGAGACAGGGCAGTGTTAGAAGCTACTGACACTGAGTGAATGAGGAAGGCCTTTATGAAGAGGTGACACTTGCTGACTTAAATCTTCACGTTCACAGAGTAATTTGCAATTTACCCTTCCTCTTCAGAGTCTGAATTTTCAAATTGGTGTTCTAACATAGACTGTACAACTGCCATTTCAGAGGAAATGTGATTCTAGACCAGGGATTTAACTTATATGCAGAGTACATCATGTGAAATGCCGGGCTGGATGAAACACAAGCTGGAATCAAGATTGCTGGGAGAAATATCAAGAACCTCAGATACGCAGATGACACCACCCTTATGGAAGAAAATGAAGAGGAATTAAAGAATCTCTTGATGAAGGTGAAAGAGGAGAGTGAAAAAACTGGATTAAAACCCAACATTCACAAAGCAAATACCATGGCATCTGGTTCTGTTTTAGCCACGCATTCCGGGAAACAAACTCACTCAGAAGGACAATGCAGATCGTGGAGTGCAGGTTATTACGCCGGCGGGCCCAAGGCAGAGTCTCCTCTTATCCAAGGACCCCAATCAGCATTTGTGAAAACCTTTTATACCCCATGTGTACGTGTCCAAACCCACCAGCCCAAATCCCTTGAGACTTACATAAACTAAGGAAGGGTAAATACAGTCCCAATAACCCCATCACTTGTGTGCCATGTGCTCAGACAGTTAAACAATTAGCCAATAATCAATAAAGCCCGAGGTTACACTCTGATAGGTATGGAAAATTTATGGCCTGTCTGGAGGAAGGGGTGATTAGTGTATGTGCTCTCTTAGGCGAGGAGTAACCCGGATATGATCTTCAAGGTTCCCCTGTCTGGAGGGGGTCTTATCCTTCTGTTGTCGTTTCCATAGACACTAAACACAGGGTTCAGAGTCCATTGGAGAGGTGGCCATGTGTGGTCAGCATGGACAGGCCTGAGATGGAGTCCAGGCCCTATGAAGTCCTTCTTCAGTTCTATTACTTCAGGACAAATAGATGGGGAAACAGTGGAAACAGTGATACTTTATTTTCTTTAGCTCCAAAATCACTGCAGATGGTGATTGCAGCCATGAAATAAAAAAAATGATGCTTGCTCCTTGGAAGAAAAGCTATGACCAACCTAGACAGAGTATTAAAAAGCAGAGAACTTTACTTTGCCAACAAAGGTCCATCTAGTCAAAGCTATGGTTTTTCCAGTAGTCATGTATGGATGTGAAGTTTGGGCCATAAAGAAAGCTGAGTGCCAAAGGATTGATGTCTTTGCAGTGTGGTGTTGGAGAAGACTCTCTTGGATAGAAGACTCCTTGGACTGCAAGGAGATCCAACCAGTCCATCCTAAAGGAGATCAGTCCTGGGTGTTCATTGGAAGGACTGATGTTGAAGCTGAAACTCCAGAACTTTGGCCACCTGATGTGAAGAGCTGACTCATTGGAAAGAAAAGACCCTGATGCTGGGAGGGATTGCGGGCAGGAGGAGAAGGGGACGACAGAGGATGAGATGGCTGGACGGCATCACTGACTCGATGGACATGAGTTTGAGTAAACTCTGGGATATCGTGACGGTCTGGGAGGCCTGGCGTGCTGCAGTCCATGGGGTCGCAAAGAGTCGGGCACGATTGAGCGACTGAACAGCAACAGCCAAGACCAGGGGTTGATTGGCAGACTCCTTCTGGAAAGGGCTGGGCAGGAAACACTTCTGGCTTTGCGGGCCGCAGTCTCTGTCTCTGCTGGCTGTTGCACAAGGGCAGTCATGATGATGTCAGTGCAAGGGGGAGGCTGAGATCAGACACAGCTTTCCTTACAGAAACAGGAGTCCCAGTAGCCTGCCGCCCCACCCACAATAGTGTGCGGACCTTTGCCCTCAACCGCTCTTTGCAGCCCTTTTTCTTTGAGGGGAGAACCCCCTCCCCATTAAATAGTCTTTACTGGGACTTCCATGGTGGCTAAGACTCCACGCTCCCAATGCAGGAAAGGAAAAGGGAAAGTGAAAGGCGCTCAGTCGTGTCCGACTCTTTGAGACCCCATGGACTGCACAGTCCATGGAATTCTCTATGCCAGAATACTGGGGTGGGTAGCCTGTCCCTTCTCCAGGGGATCTTCCCAACCCAGGGATCGAACCCACGTCTCCTGCATTGCGGGTGGATTCTTTACCAGCTGAGCCACCAGTAATGTCCAAATCCTTGGTCAGGAAATCAGATCCCACATGCTGTAACTAAGACCTGGAGCAGCCAAATAAACAAATAAATACATATTAAAAAATAATTCTTTCCTTAATTTTTCTTCATTAGAAAAAATGCAAATTAAGATAAGCTAATTAAGAAAATTTATACAATAGACAAGAAAAAGTAGGGTAAAAAAATATTAGCTTTAACCTTTACCTTCAAATACCTTGAGAATAACAGCTTTTTCTTTCTATTTTTAATAAATTTTTAAATAGTGTTCATGGATTTTGTTATAATATTGCTTCTGATCTCTGGTTTGGTCCTTTGACCATGAGGCCTGTGGGGTCCTAGCTCCCCATCCAGGAATCAAACTTGTACCCCCTGCATTGAAAGGTCTCTTACATTTTGGAAAGGTAAGACAAATTTACCTTTGGAAAGGTAAATTCCAAATTGTTTTGTGAACTTGAAGATTTAAATCAGCAAGTGTCTTAACCACTGGGCCACCAGGAAAGGCCTGGATGACCAGTGCTAATGTGCTTCTTTTTGGATGTTTCTATGTGTGTGGATATACTTAAGAAGTAGATATACAAGAGATATACAAAAAAAGGCATTTTTTTTTGCTTTTTTTATTTTCTCTTTCCTTTCCTTCCTTGTGTGTTGTGTTCAGTCGTGTCCGACTCATGCGACCCCGTGGACTGTAGTCCACCAGGCTCCTCCGTCCACGGGAGTTTCCAGGCGAGAACACAGGAGTGGGTTGCCACTGCCTTCTCTGGGGCTCTGCCCGACCCAGGGAGGGAACCTGTGTCCCTTGTGGCGCCTGCGTTGGCAGGCAGAGTCTTTACCGCTAGTGCCACCTGGAGGCTTCTCTTGTGGCTCAGTAAAGAATCCGGCTGCAACGCAGGAGACCTGGGTTCGATCCCTGGGTTGGGAAGATCCGCTGGAGAAGGGATAGGCTACCCACTCCAGTATTCTTGGGCTTTCCTTGTGGCTCAGCTGGGAAAGAATCCACTTGCAATGCAGGAGACCCAGGATTGATCCCTGGGTTGGGAGATCCCTGGAGAAGGGAATGGATACCCATTCCAGTATTCTGACCTGGAGAATCCCATGGACCATACAGTCCACGGGGTCACAAAGAGCCGGACACGACTGAGCGACTTTCACTGAGCGCGGCGGGAAGCCCTTTTCCTTCCTCCCTGCCTTTCCCCCTCCCTCTTTCCCCTCCTGTCTCCCCCCTACTCCATCCCTCCGTTGTCTCTAGCACATGTGGGACTGTCCTGAAATCCTGTTCCGCAGCCCGCTTCTCTCACCCCACATTACATCATGGTGCCTCTTTGGCTCTGAGAGACACGCATTCCACAGTGGGCGGCTTGCTGTTGCCAACCAGCATGACGTGAGTGTCGGGTTATGTGTGGTGAGTGGAGCTGTGAGCAGGTGGACGCGGGGGCATCTCCATCTGCACCCACATGACCCTGGCGCCGGCTGGACCGCGGGCCCCAGGGCGCTCTCAGACCAACTGCCCCCAGCTTGTAACCCTTCCCTGGCTGGCAGGCGCCAACAGCTGCTCCGGAGTTTGGAAGGGGCCTGTCTCCAGGGGCAGCCTGGCCAGCTCTGGATTGTAAGGCTTGCTCCGGAGCAGGTACTTCTCCCAACAGGACTGGCAAACTCCTCTACAAAGTGGAGAGGAGTGGGCCCAAGGGGGCTGGAGCTCAAGCATTCCCCTCCCCATGTAGACTGACGGGTTTACCTTAATTTAAAAAAAAAAACCCTTCATTGGAATGTCAGGAGCCCTCCTATATGATCCAAGCAAATCAGCTTTCCTTTCCCTTCTTACGGAGAAAAACTGAGAGAATAATAAAACAAACACCTGTATATCTTTCACTCAGATTCATAGCACTTTTCCCCACATTTGCTTTGCTTATTTTTCTTTCTCTCCCAAAGTATGTATGTATGTATATTATATGCACACATACATGAGCTTCCCAGGTGGTGTTAGTGGTAAAGAATCCGCCTGCAAAGCAGGAGACATAGGAGACGTGGATTTGATCCCTGGATGGGGAAGATCCCCTGGAGGAGGGCATGGCAACCCACTCCAGTACTCTTGCCTGGAAAATTCCATGCGCAAAGGAGCTTGGCAGGCTCCAGTCCATGGTGTCACAGAGTCAGACACAACTTGACTAATGAGCGCACACACACACGCATGCCTGCTAAGTCACTTCAGTCGTGTCCATCTCTTTGTGACCCCATGGACTATAGCCCGCCAGCCTTCTCTGTCCATGGGATTCTCCGGGCAAGGATACTGGAGTGGGTTGCCATGCCTTCCTCCAGGGCATCTTCCTGACCCACGAATGGAACCCACTTCTGTCTCCTGCATTGACAGGCAGATTCTTTTTTACCACTATCACCACCTGGGAAGCAACCCCCCATACATAAATTATAAATATTTAGGCGTGTATATATTTAAACATTTAATTTAATTAAATTTTGGTTTTTGGCCACACCATGTGGCTTGTGGGTTCCTAGTTCAACCAGGGATCGAACCCTGGCCCCTAGCAGTGAAAGTGCCAAGTCCTAATCCCTGGATCTTCAGAGAGCTCCCAGTTCTATTTTAAACTGTGGTTCCAGAATAAACCACATATCACATGTCCAAAGTAAATCACAACTCTAATTTCTACATTCAAAGCTATTTCTAATATTTCTTTACCAATTAGCTAGGGGTTGAATAGAGTTCCTTTTCCTCAGGTAAGTTCCTGTCTTTAGTTCAGCTGCTTAGAATGTTAAAGCTGAGGCCCAAGCAAGCCTAGCTGCTTTCCTTTGAGTTGCGGGGTGGTCCATGAGAGTGCACACATCCCGGGGCAGACGCATCTGCTTTGTTCTTGCTGTTTGTCCGTGGTTCAGAGGAGCACCTGGCAGACAGCAAATACTGAGTGACTGAATGTTTGCTGAGTGATTTGTGGTGGCTTCAGCGCTCACTTAAGAGCTACAGGCAGCAAAAAAGAGGACGAGACGCAAAAGCCAAGAAAACACAACATTCCTGGGAAATCCACAGTAAATGGATTAAAATCCATTGCTCTATCTACTTGAGATCCACTGACTGGAGCTCAGGGCTATACCCGCAGAGAGGCTGGAACATAAAGTTTTGGGTTGGGCACGTCGCTGCCACACACACACACGCTGCTTTTCTCTAAGTAAGGAAGAGGGGACTTGATATTGAGCAGCAATGGAGACAATTTTTTCTGGGCCTTAGGCCCAGAATATGCCTAAGGATGTGCCTGTGGATGATTCTGTCTGGAGAGTGTGAGAAATCTAGACAGACAATAGATGACAAGGGGTTAGTCCACAGAAAAGGAAGCCAAAGCGACTGCTTCTTAGAAAACTGATCAGAGTTAGTAGAGAAACCGCTCTGATGGTGAATTTGTGACTGTTTTCTCTCTGCAAGGGACCAGATGTCTTATTTGCATCCAACCTAATGAACCGCGGGGCCAAGGTAGTTTCTAAGAAGCTAAAAGTGGAAGTGGAGGTTCGGTCACTGGCCTGAGCCGAGCGCCACTAGTGGTCAGTTATGAACTGACAAGATAGTGAATTGTCTGAATCAGACAATCTTCCTTCCTGTGAGCGGCATTGTTTGTACCTTTATCTTGCTGCTTGCCTTTGGTTGGCAAGACTGTCTTCACGGGGTTCCTATACCCCATGCATATCCAGGACTGCCAACATGCCTTGTGGAGCCCAGGCAAAATGAAAATGCGGGGTCCTTTGCTTTGGGATTTCAGGATGATGATCGTGAAATTTTAAACCAAGCGTGGGGCTGTCTGAGCACGGGGCCCTGTCTGGTCAGTTCAGGAAGTGTGTGCACAGGTCACAAGCTCCTGAAGCTGGCTTGCCAGATCCTTACAAGCGATGAACCCTGCAAGACTGAGGCCAGTTGTCTCTGACTTATTTTTTGACAGTTAACCTGAAGATCTCATCCCATAGGATCGAATCCCTCTGTGTTGGATCAGATTTTCCTTGCTTGGCCTGGCAGTGAACTCAGGCTGACTCACACTCATGGTGAATCAGAACTTGTTATTTTAAAATTTTATCAATGGCAATTTTGGAGTGGCTGGCACAAAGTACGTAGACTAGTTAAATGTGGGAATTGAGACTATGATTTTTTGTGTGTGTGTGTGTGTGTTTCCTTCTATGACTCTGCTAAAATGTCAGCAAAAGAAAAGTAAAAGGTATGAATCCACAAGGACAAAGAGATCACGGGAGGTGAGCAGAGCAGCTGAGAGAGAAAGCAAGCTAAATCTAAAGCCCCTAGAAAGCAGCAGGGAGAAGCTAACAAGGCATGAGGTGAGTCTTACTGCAGAAATCCTTAAAGACTCAGGAGCTGGCACCCAGGTGTCTGTCTCTATTTTTTGTGTTTCTTGGCTGCTTGGCTTGTGGGATCTTAGTTCCCCGACCAGGGATTGAACCCCAGCCCTCGGGGGTAAAAGAGTCAAATCCAAACCACTGGATCACCAGGAAATTCTCTACCAGCTATCTCTAGGATTAGGGGTAGGCTGGGGTTGAACAGGAAGACAATAGAAAGTCCAGACAAAAGCAGTTGCTTTTTTTAAATCTTGCTCAGAAAAAGACTAAGAGCAAATTTTTTTTTGCTGTAGAAGTCGACCCACAGAGCTCTTGGATTTGGGAATACCATGCAGAATTGAGGGCAGTAGTTGAGTACCCAATTGCCAATGGGGATTAATGAAAAGCTACAGGAAGGCTCCCTGGCTTGCTCATAGCCAAATGGCCCCCAGAATGCCGAGGCCAAGGCTTCCAGCAGGGACACAGGGAAGTGCCCTCTAGGGAGACCACCAGACAGGAGAAGAGGGCTATCCTGACCCCCCGTCTCCAAAGACCAGCTCCCCTCTAAGCTGCCCTTCGCTGTCGTCTACAAGCAAGAAACCCAAGCATGCCGAGCTGTGCTTCGCTCTTCAATGCGAGTGGACACAGTGGGGGGAAGATACCAGAAGAAAAGACAAGATAAAAGTCACCGAACAGGAAAAGGACTCGGGGGAAACAGGATACAGAGGTTAGATGTCAGCTTTGAAACACGGTAATTAACAGGACGAGAGGACGCCACTCCACATCACCTTCTGTTTCCATTTCTTGCTTTTTGAGCCCGTCACCTCTCAGTGTTACACAGTCTATTAGCCGTTCACTCTCTGTCGCTCCTGGGTGAATAGTACCCTCTATGAGAGCAGGACCTCTGCTCATTTTTCTATCGTCAGCGCTCATGACTGGCACAAAGTAAGTGCTCTGCCAATACTGTTGACTGAATGGATAAAAACCGTGTTCGTAAACAAAAGCAGGGTCCTGTAAAAAAGGAGCAATGAGGAGCAGAAGAGACCCTGGGATACCAATAGTGTGATAGAGAATTTAAAGACGCAGGGATTTCCCTGCTGGTCCAGGGGTTCAGAGCCCACTTGCCAATGCAGGGCCACAGGTTCGACCCCTGGTCCAGGAAGATCTCACATGCCACGGAGCAACCAAGCCTGTGTGCCACAGCTGCTGGGCCTGAGGGCTGCAGCCACTGAGGCCCGCTTGCCCAGAGCCTCTGCTCGGCAACAAGAGAAGCCACAGAGATGAGAGCCCACGCGCCACAAGGAGGAGTAGCCCCTGCTTCTGCAACCAGAGAAAGCCCGCAAGTAGTAACGGATACCCAGCGCAGCCACAGCTAACTAACTAAACAGTGACGGATACCCAGCGCAGCCACAGCTAACTAACTAAACAGTGACGGATACCCAGCGCAGCCACAGCTACTAACTAAACAGTGACGGATACCCAGCGCAGCCACAGCTAACTAACTAACTAACTAACTAAGCAATAACAGATACCCAGCGCAGCCACAACTAACTAACTAACTAACTAAGCAATAACAGATACCCAGCGCAGCCACAACTAACTAACTAACTAACTAACTAACTAAGCAATAACAGATACCCAGCGCAGCCACAACTAACTAACTAAACAGTGACGGATACCCAGTGCAGCCACAGCTAACTAACTAACTAACTAACTAAGCAATAACAGATACCCAGTGCAGCCACAGCTAACTAACTAAACAGTGACGGATACCCAGCGCAGCCACAACTAACTAACTAAACAGTGACGGATACCCAGCGCAGCCACAACTAACTAACTAACTAACTAACTAAGCAATAACAGATACCCAGTGCAGCCACAACTAACTAACTAACTAACTAACTGACTAACGAAGTAATAACGGATACCCAGCGCAGCCACAACTAACTAACTAAACAGTAACAGATACCCAGCGCAGCCACAGCTAACTAACTAACTGACTAACGAAATAATAAAGGATACCCAGCACAGCCAAAACTAACTAACTAAACAGTAATGGATACCCAGCGCAGCCCAAACTAACTAACTAAATAGTAACGGATACCCAGCGCAGCCACAACTAACTAACTAAACAGTGACGGATACCCAGCGCAGCCACAACTAACTAACTAACTAACTAACTAAGCAATAACAGATACCCAGTGCAGCCACAACTAACTAACTAACTAACTAACTGACTAACGAAGTAATAACGGATACCCAGCGCAGCCACAACTAACTAACTAAACAGTAACAGATACCCAGCGCAGCCACAGCTAACTAACTAACTGACTAACGAAATAATAAAGGATACCCAGTGCAGCCAAAACTAACTAACTAAACAGTAATGGATACCCAGCGCAGCCCAAACTAACTAACTAAATAGTAACGGATACCCAGCGCAGCCACAACTAACTAACTAACTAAATAATAACGGATACTCAGCACAGCCAAAACTAACTAACAAACTAACTAAGCAATAACGGACACCCAGTGCAGCCAAAACTAACTAATTAACTAACTAAGCAATAACGGATACCCAGCACAGCCAAAATGACTGACTAACTAAACAATCATGGACTGACTTACCTAAAGAAAAAGAAATTTTAAAAATTCAGCAGGAGATTTAAAAAATAAAAGTGAGGAAATATCCTCAAATATAGGATAAAACAATGAAAAATAATTTAAAAAAAAACAGAAGAAAATTGGAAGATGAGCCAAAGAGTTTTAGCATCTGACTAATAGAAGTTCCAAAAAGAAAGAATAGAAAAATCGAAAGGGAAACGGTTGGCACAGAAATGATAAAGAAAAATTCTCAGAAATAAAAGATATTTTCAGAATTCAAATCCACTGAGTCTGGAAAAATAAAGGTACACCATCTCAAGGCACCACTTAGGAAATTTCAGATTTTAGGATTAATTATAAGATCCTAGAAAGCTTCTAGAGAGTAAAATAAACCACAAATAAAAGATGAGTGTCAGAGTGGCATAGGACCTCTCAGCAGAACACCGGAGACCAGAAGACTGCGCGGAAACATGTTCAGAGACTGGAGAGGGTGATCTCCAACTTCCAGTTCTTCACTCAAAGTAGTAAACTGGTGGTACAGTAAAGAACCGCTCAGACATGCCAGGTCATAAAAACATACCGCTGATCAGCCTGTGTCAGGAAGCCACAGAGAGCGCATCAAAATTGGGAAATAAACTGAGAGAAGATCCCAGATTGAGAGGGAAAAAATGTTCCCATTCCAAAGGTATTCTCAGGACGAGCGCTCCGCATCAGATCAAAAGGGCGGCCAGTCCGGAGAGGAGCAGGAGTGTGCAGGGTCCCAGGAGATGTGTCTTTGAGAAATACACTCGTGCTTTATCTGATGCATTTGTCTGGAGATGGATGTTGAGTTCCATTTGGAACTAGTCTGGGGATAGTTTGAGTTTGTGTCAATTGTACATATGTAAAAAACTAAGCAAATGAAAAACGAAGGCAATACAAACTCAGGAAAAGCAAACTGCCCTGTAAGAAAGGGTCGGTGATCGTAAGATGCCAAATGACTCAGCTAAGAATTACATTTTTGTAGTCAGCCATGTAAGCCTTAAGTAGCAATTTTAACAAAAAATCTTGATAAAACTTTATCGAGAGAATGTAGAAGGTATATAGGGATGTGTGGGTTAAAAGAATAAAACCCTTGTTTTCTAGCCTGTGAAGTCCAAAGTTAAAATTTTGAAGCAAACAAACAACAAGAAGGACCAGGAAACACCCACAGGCATGTGATCCAGGAGCGAGACTGTGAACAGGCGAGAAACACGTGGAGTTGAGAGGGATCGCTTCGGGGTGTGGAGGCGGGGCACACGCAGGGCTGAGAGGAGGGAAGGTTTCTCTGTGGCAAGCCTCGTGGTACTACCGGTTCACTCTGTAAACTGCACAATGAAGTCCTTTGATACTAAAAGTAATTAAAAGCAGTGTGCTAACGGGGTGATGGGCCGTACACCACCTCATCTGTCATCTGTTGGCCTCTTGGCGTGGTGTTCACAGCAAGGGCTTGAAGGCAGCGGCAGCCTTGGAGCTAAGTTATGTGGAGTGTGGCGTCTTCTTTGAAGCCATCACGAGCTTATCATGTTCTTTGAGTCTCGCTGGGAACAGAAGGTCTGGGAACCAAGGGCTGGGAGACGGGCATTGAGTCTTTCACTATAGACTGAATGATGAACAAACATGCATGTAACATACAAACATCTGGTTATTTCTTCCAACGGGGAAAAACTCCAACCCTCCTTGACTTCCCTTCCCCCCCAGCTATTTCCATATTTTTATGTCACTTTACAGCCACATGGTTCTAGATCGTTGTCCTTACTCAGTGTCTTGAATTCTTCTCCCCAGCTGCCTTGAACCCATTCCAGTCCGTGTTTGCTAAAAACACTGCTTCTTTCAAGATCTTTGATGGCCTCCGTGTTACTAAATCCAATGGTGAATTTTGTTTTTATCTTCCTGTTGACAGCATTTGATACAGCTGATGGCATTGGATTCCCTGCAACACTTCATGCTCAGAAGGAGGGCTCAGGGTCATTGATACTTCTGGTTCCATGGTGAAAGAGGAACAAAGCTGAAGGATCACACTGGAGATTTCCACTGCTTCAGCCTGGGAGAGACAGACATCTCCTTTTCTCACATATCATTGGCCAGAACCAATCTTCTCTGTGCCCAGGAAGAGGAAAATAAATGGGATTTGGTGAACAGAAAGCATGGTCTTGACTCAGTTACTTTTCAGGGTGTACATGTGTGAGGGTCCAAGGGAGTATATGGACCATCATGGAATTGTATTTGTATTTGGTTGTGACATATGCTTTATTATAAGAAAGTTTTTTAATGTAATTCCCAAAGTGAGCTCTCTTCTTATCTCCGGCTTCTGATTTATGGTGTCGGTAGTCTCCACCTTTGCCCTGAAACAATGTTACTGCAGAACTCAACAACTCTTTCAATTCTTTCACTCTTTACAACACCTGCAGACTTTTAGCCTCATCTTAGAGACTGGCAAGTGAAGACTGGAGAGGTTATATGCTTTGTCTGAGGTCACACAGCTAGTAAGTGGCTGAGCTAAGATGCCAGCGTGAGGGTTCTGATTCTCGGCTTTGTTTCTGACCTCATCCTGCGGTCCTCGGGGGTGGACCCTATTAAAGATGAAGCGTCATCTTCCCACGAGGTGTGGGATCCTTCCAGCCCCAGAGCTCTCTGCTGCCTTCTCCAGATGTTCACAGTCGTGGGTGAGAAGTTGCTGTAGCCCATAGCGCGTGTGATCTGACAGTCTCTAAGGCTGCAAGCTGTCTCCCCTCCTCTGGATCTTTCACACCCCCATCTCGCCTAATTCCCAGGCACTGAGTATATAGTAGGCACTGGGAAATAATACTTCTTGATTAATGTCTTAGAGCAGCAACTCTGACGGAGTTGTTAGAGCACCTTAATGTTTCCACTGCTGATGACTATACACACATACACCCACGGATTCCTCATAACGACTCTGTAAGGAAGTGCTCCTACGTAGCTGACACATGAGAAAACTGAAGTGCAGAGAAGATGCAGCAATATGCTTGAGATTATTCACTGACTAACTTTATTCTATATACTGTTAATGAGCATTGATTATCTGCCAGACTGTGGATTAGATGTTGGGATATAATTTTAAGTTCTCTGCATTCAAACAATGATTCAGAGATGTATCTGGAGTTTGAACTCAGATTTGTTCTGATTTAAACTGTTCTTTCCTTTTTAATAAAACTAAAACATATTGCGTCTCTTCCTTCAAGGATGATGACAAGACTATTTTCTTTGTGAAGTTTTCCTCGAGTCTTCCTGTCTCCCTCCCAGATCAGATATGGAAGCACAATTAACGTCCTGCAAGTGTCCGGGGTTACAAAAGCACTCTTGGCAGCCTGCCTTCTGGCCCTGAAAATGAAGGTCTGGATGGCAGCTTCTCGGGATGGCAAATGTCTGTTATTTGTGAATTACTGCCTGGGCTTGAGCTGTTTAGCAGGCATTGCTAATCAGTTACGACACCCTCTCGGAGACACAGCCTGGGAATCCTCTCTGCCTCCCCCCTGGACTATCACAGAGTTCTGTAAGGGGCTTTTGATCCTCAAGGCTTTGCTCTGACACGTAACGCCACGTGGTGTGATGGGTGGGACAGTCTGGTAGTGTCTTGGAGGGGAGAGTGGGGATGAGCCTGACTGTCAGATGACAGCCAATAAGCACGGCACATCTTTCCGGTGGTGGGGGTGATCCAACCCCCTTGGGGACAGTGCGATGCTATTTCGTGATGTCCACTTAGACTGTAGGAGAGGTGAGCTTTCTTTTCCACTGGATTTATGTGTGAGGTCATAAATCTGGGGCTGCTGGCAGCCCCTCTGTCACCACGCGGAGGAGGCTTGTTGAGAGTGAAGTGGATAGAACAGGGAGATGGATAAAGCTGACTCTGGGGACTCAGGTTCTATAATCCCATACATTGTAATTCTTTTTCTTTCCAAATCAAAATATACCTGCTGTACAATGTCATATAAGTTATAGGTGTACCACATAGTGATTCATAATTTTTATTTATCTTATTTTATTTTCAAAAATTCTAATGGCATGTAATCTTTTTTTTTTTTTTAAATTTTTGCTCCTCAGGGTTTATTTCTTTAGGATAGATTTGCTAGAAGTAATCCCAAGAAGAAAAAAGTAAATATTGGAAAACTTTTGATACCAATTTCCCAACTACCCAAAACAATTCCTTACAAAAAATATCCTTACAAGATATTTGTTGAATGGCTAGATAAATGAGCAAATAAAACTTTAGATGTGCTAATTTACTCTCCAAGAAACCTTGTATGCCTTTGGCTACACAGTAGTAAACATGGACTATTGTATTACTCTTATCTCTTTCTAATTTTGACAGGCAGAGCGGTATCTTACAGTTCTTTTTCTTTTGTAACAGGAAAGGCTGTACATTGTTTTTCATAGTCCCTTTTTTTTAACTTATACATACATCGCCTCTTTTTTGACTTTCCTTCCTGTTTAGGTCACCGCAGAGCTCTGAGCAGAGTTCCCCGAGCGACACAGCGGGTTCTCGTCGGTTATGTATTTTATTAGGCGGTCAGCGTCAGTCGCTCGGTTGTCTGACTCTTTGTGACCCCAGGGACTGCAGCCGCCAGGCCTCTGTCCATGGGATCCTCCAGGCAGCAACACTGGAGTGGGTTCCCGTTTTCCTCCTCCTATTTTATACATTGTATTAATATTGCATCAACCTCCCAATCCATCCCACCCTGACTGGCAAGTTTTAAATGTTACACCCCATGTACAGTTATTATCACATAGTGACTGTGTTCCCTTCACTGTACAGTGTATCCCTGAAGTTTATACCTCTTAATCCCCTTTTCCAATATTGCCTGCCTTCTTTCCTCTCGCCACTGGTAACCGCTAATTTACTTTCTCTATCTATGAGTCAGCTTCTTTCTCCCTATGTTCACTGGTTTGTATTAGATTCCACATGTAAGTGATATCATAAAGGATTTGTCTTTCTCTATCTGACAGATAAACTGGAATTCCTGATTAAGAGAGCATGAGGCAGTTTTCCTGTTATTTGCAACCAACATATCCTGGACAGACAAGGTCTCATTTTATAGATAAGGAGCCTGAGGACCTGAGACGGGGTGGTGAGGTCCCAGCGGCACCGGTGTGGTGAGTGGCATTCGTTGCCTCAGCCGCCCACCTGTAGAGAAACTCGGGGGCTTCCCTGGGGGCGCAGCGGGTAAGACTTCACCTGCCAGTGCAGCGGACACGGGTTCGATCCCTGGCCCCGGAAGATTCCACCTGCCTCGGAGCCGCAAAGCCCAGTGCCACAGCGGCTGAGCCCACGCTCCGGGCCGTGAGCCGCACTCCCGCGCCCCGGTGCCGGAGCTGCTGAAGCCCCTGCGCCCAGGCCTGTGCTCGGCAACGGGAGAGGCCAGCACAGCGAGAGGCCCCACTCACGGCGAGAGCAGCCCCCACTCACCGCAGCTAGAGCAAGCCCCCGCGCAGCAGCAAAGACCCAGCAACCAAAATAAATACATAGAATAAAAAATAACCGTGGTCCCCAATGCCGCCTTGTTGCTGACGCTGTTCAGTTGCTAAGTCATATCCAACTCTTTGTGACCCCACGGACTGCAGCGTGTCACGCCTCCCCTGGCATTGGGACCCCGGCAACATCCTGAGTACATGGGGGTTATACAGACAGCCCTGTTATCCATGCAATTTACTTTTGAATCTCTTCATAATTGTTTTTAAGGGCTGTTCCTGGTCATTTTCCTTTCCTGGGATTTCTAGGGATACCTGAAATTCAGATCAAGCAGTCTTACCATACAATTGAACTAATACATTTACTTGACAGAGACTATTGTGTCATGCACACACACAAACACACACACACACATATGAACACCCCAAATCTTTAATTGTTGATGCTTTACTCACATGTGAGCTCCTGGGGGATGGGCTACCTCGTGATTCGGACTTCACCCCGTTTCCCTGCTATGGACGGGTGTCCCTGAACGCTGCTACACCGATCCTCCCCGTGGCCAGTGTTGGACATGCACTTGTCTAGTTTGATTTTCTTTTTCTTTTGCCCTCAAGTTGCCTTGAGTCTTGGAGTCTGAGCTAATTTGCTCCCTCTCTGTATCCACAATATAAATTATTCTCACAAGTGCTTGCCTTGGGATCCGCTATAGCAAATCTTTTCTGAGCACCTTTAATCTATTTATTCATTCACTCCACAATGACTCGACGCTATGTCCTAGGCAGAAAGCTATGAACAGCACAGATAAATCCCAGCTCTCATAGAATGTACTTATACATTCCAGAGGGCCTAGGAGCTATTTTGTCTTCCTGCAGTTTCTTTGGATTTACAAAACCTGTGCATTTATGTTAATAGCTTATTTATTGTGTACAGGGTGAGGTTTACTGGAAGGAAGGAAAACTTCATTTCATTGGTGATAATCATCTTTTTCTGTTTTTAATCCTTTCTCCTGTTGGCTGGAGAGTCATTTCCTGTTCCCTTTTGTTCCTCTCTTCCTGTTGATCCTCTAAAGACGTCTATACCCACTGGCCCCTTCGAGTGCATTTGTACACCAGGTGTATCCTAGCAGACTCAAGCAATGCAGACAGCGTGCACCATGCCCTACCCAGAGCACTCGTTCCATCCTCCCTACAGCCCCGAGGGTCCATAAAGCTGGGTATCACAGGAACAGATTTTTCTAAAACGAGTTAACTTCAAATCTTTATTTCAGTTTCTTTCAACTTTATTACTATTTGAATTCTGAATGTTCAGAATAAATTCAGTTCATGTTTAGTCTTGACAGCCTCTTGCATGCCTAGTGCTTCAGTAGCATGCCACAGACGGAGACAAAATTAAACCTGGCTACGGTGGCATTCGATACCACAAAGCTAACCTGGTTGGATGGCATCAACGACTCAATGGACACGAGTCTGGGCAGACTCAGGAAGATGGTGAAGGACCGGGAGGCGTGGCGTGCTGCGGTCCGTGGGGTCACAAAGAGCGGGACTGGGCGGCTGAGCAGCAGAGGTGACAAGGTGGCATCGGGGACCACGGGACTGGCCTGGCCACGGGGGCGTCAGAGTTTCAACCACAGGGAAGAGTAACGCCAGCCAAACATCTAACTTTGTCTGTTGACAGCCAGTTTGAGATGGAGTTCATGCTCGGAGAACCTCCTCTGCTCCACAAACATAGCAAGTGCTGGATAAAACAAACACAAACAGCAAACCAAAGAAGGCAGGCAGGTTAGATGTCAGACAAGCATTTTCGAAGGTCCAGCTGGCCCAGACCAGGACTGAAAGGGTGGGTGGACCTGTGGGTGAGGATGCTGAGCAGTTAGTGGTGGGAACTGAGTCAAGAGCGTGTCCTGCGAGATGGGGAAACAGAGGCAGGCCCACGGACCAGAGCCCAGGGCGAGGGCGGAATTCATTTCTCATCCCCCACCCCATGGGGAGAGGCTAGACACAGACCTGACGCCAAACGCTGAAGGATCAGCGGCTCCCCTCCAGCTCCAGGCTGGGGGAGAAGGATGGGGCACAGACCTGAGACCGCAGGCTGAGTCAACCCCCCCACCCCGACCCAGCCTGCATCAGCCACAGCCCAGGGGCTCTGCAGAATGGTCCCTCTGGCTGCCTGTTGTAGGTTTGGATGGGGAATCCCAGAGCAGCTAAGCAGGACAATGGAATATGTAAATGCAGGAGAAGGGGGGACAGAGAGAACGAGAGAGAGGAGAGAGGGAGCTAAAACAAGCACACCACCTCATATTTCAACTAAGACTATAAACTGAAGTAAAAAACTACGGGCCAATATCACCAATGAACATGGATGCAAAACTCCTCAACAAAATTCTAGCAAACAGAATCCAGTGACATATTAAAAAGATCAGACATCATGACCAAGTGGGCTTTATCCCAAGGATGCAAGGTTTCTTCAATATTTGCAAATCAATCATTGTGATACACCACATTAACAAATTGAAAGATAAAAACCATATGATTATCTCAATAGATGTGGAGAAAGCCTTTGACAAAATTCAACATCCATATATGATAAAAACCCTCCAGAAAGCAGGCATAGAAGGAACATACCTCAACATAATAAAAGCTATATATTATAAACCCACAGCAGACATTATCCTCAGTGGTGAAAAATTGAAAGCATTTCCCCTAAAGTCAGGAATGAGACAAGGAACTCCGTAAAATCATAAAACAGAGCCTGTGTGTCCATACAAGTCAGGCGTGGCTGAGGGTGGGACTACCACATTGAAAGCCAGGGGTATTCAGTGACCATGTGCGGAAAGACTATGAAATGCTGAGACTCCCAGGACTTTCCCTCTTGGCTCTCAGAATGCTAGTGGCCTGAACTGGACTGTCCAGTAAGTGTTTGGAAGACTCTTTTATGAGAAATAGAGCCAGTCAAAGAAGAAAGTCCTAAAGATATAGACATGGACAGGTTCCGCCAAGAAGTGACCTACTCAGACGACTATAGAGGAAAGCTCCTAAGTCATACTCATCTGCCCAGAACTCCTGTTTATGCTTGAACCTAAAGTGGCTCAGATGATAAAGAATCTGCTGCAGTGCAGGAGACCTGGGTTCGATCCCTGGGTCAGGAAGATCCCCTGGAGGAGGGAATGGCAATGCACTCCAGTGTTCTTGCCTGAAGAATCCTATGGACAGAAGAGCCTGGTGGGCTACCGTCCGTGGGGTTGCTAAGAGTTGGGCATGACTGAGCTACTAACACTTTATACTTAATTCCGAGGAGATAATCTAAGATTATTAGAAAGTTCCTCTGGTGTGGAACATAGACCACACAATGAACAGACAGGAAAAAGCAACTTGGAGGAAATGGGAACTATGTAGGGGGGATGAGGAAGCAAAAAACCAGAAAATGTGAAGTTAGTATTGTTAGAGAAAAAGAGGTTGTGTTTATGTAACAGAGCGTTAAACATTCAGAAGCTTTTTTTAAAAGGACAATTAGAAATTAGAAACATGATGGCAGAAATGAAAAAACTCGGGGAAAGTGCTGGACGATGAAGTGAAAGAATTTGCCTAGAAATTAGAACGAAAACATGGAGCATAGACGGGAAAATAAGAGAAAAGATAAAAAAAATTGAAGGACATTTAATGTATGAATAATATTGGTTCTACAGGGAGAGAACAAAGGAAATGGATGGGGGGAAAAAGAATAAAATAATTCAGGAAAGCTTTACAGGTCAAAGTACATGAATGTGGATACTGAAAGAACTCACCAAATGCCCAGCAGAATGGGTAATAATACAGCCAAACCAAGGCACATCCTTGTGAAATTTCAAAACCTAGGGAAATAGAGACGATCCTAACCTGTTTCAGAGAAAAACACATACACACACATATTCAAAGGACCATGAATGATAATGCCTTTAGCGTCTGAAGAAGAACACAGATAAGAATGGAATGATATCATAAATTTTAAAGGGAAGAATCTAGAATTCTATATCCAGTCAACCTATCAATAGAGTGTGGATTTTTACAAACCTCCCCGAAGAAAGAAGCTCCAAATATCAGAAAATATATGTTCTCACTTTGCTGTAGAGCAGATGGGCACAACATTGTAGATAAACCATGCTTCAATTTTAAAGGAACATAAAAAGTATACGTTCTCATGCCTTTTCTTAGAGACCTTTATGGAAGGGTGTGCGCCACAGCGTGAAGGGTGCAAATCAAGGAAGGGGGCTAACCGCGACACGGGGAACCCGCCAGAGGAGAGCGAAGGCCGCCCGTGAGGTGATGGTGACGGGGAGCCCAGCCTGGACAGATAACAGACGCACACAGGACAGAATCCAGAAGGGGCGACACGGAAGACGCCAGGTTAGCACGCCCGCTTCTGGAGTCGCTGCAGCATCATGAGCCTGCAGGAAGGCTGCTCTCGCTCAGGCCAAGTCTGTTTCCTCTGCGCTGAAGTCCATGGAGGCCAGGAGGTTCTTGCCATACTGCTGATAAAAAGACACCCCAGACCCTGTTTCACTAGCTTACATTGGAGTATAGCCAATGAACGACGCTGCGATGGTTTCAGGGGGGCAGCAAAGGCACTCAGCCGTACGTGTGCGTGGATCCACTCTCCCCAAATCCCCTCCCGTCCAGGCTGCCACACAGCGCTGAGCCGAGTGCCCTGTGCGGTACGCAGGTCCTTGCTGGTGACACGTTTTAAATACAGCGGGACACGGCAGACTTCAGCGCAGCCTTTCCATTAGCGCAGGCTTCCTTTCCACCTTATCGTTCAGCCGCAGGCATGAGGACTCCTCATCATCAGGAAAAGCGAAGGCTCCTCTGGCTTTGGGGTGGGCGTTGGGCTTGGTCCCGGGTTTTCAAGCCTGCTCTAATCCAGATTGGTTTTTCTCACTGTGCCTGGTACCTAGTAATCCCCACCACATAATTAAGTTAGAAATAACTTAAATGATAAAAGGTAATAAACACATCTCTACTATCTCTCTTTCCACTTATTGGGAAACTTAAGAATGCAACCTTGAATCACTCTGAGTAGAGATAAAATAGATGCCACAAAAACAAAATATTTATAGCTGAACAATAATAAATGTACTAAAATTAAAAAAAATTGCTTGATATAGCTAAAGTGATGTCTAGAGGAAAATATACAGCTTAACTGCATTTGTTATAAATGAGAAAAATGAAAATAAATGTGTTGGAGTCCACTAAAAAACAAAAAGAACAATCAAGTAACTTATTGGTAGAAGAAGGGAAATAACAAATACAAGAGAAGAAGTTAATTAAATAGAAATTTAGGGAGGACACAAAACTAAAAACTTGTTCTTTGAAAAAAGGAAAATAATGAAATAGTTAAAGAGCTAGTAAAACTCATCAAGAAATAGAGGACATGTATATAAATAAGTAATAATAACAAAAAAAAGGTTGGTTATCATCCATGAAGTTGTCAAATATTTTGAGTATCCCCCTGGATACGGAACAGAAGTGATATTATCAACATGAGAAAAAAGTAAAATTCAGTCTCTGCTTCATGGAGTAAGCAAAGATGAAATCCAGGTATTTAATCCATATCAAAGACCTCAGTATAAGAAACAAAACCAAGACATTTTTAGAATAAGGTTTAGAACAAGAGCACAAACCGTACAGGGGAAGATAGGTACATTTCTCTACATAAAGTTTCATGATGTTGCACAAACAAAGTCAAGATATTGGGAACATATTGACTGTGTAACAAAGTATGCCTGTTTCGAGAACACACAAAATTTCTACAAATAATTGAAAATGCTGCTGCTGCTGCTGCTGCTAAGTCACTTCAGTCGTGTCCGACCCTGTGCGACCTCAAAGACGGCAGCCCACCAGGCTCCCCCGTCCCTGGGATTCTCCAGGCAAGAACGCTGGAGTGGGTTGCCACGTCCTTCTCCAATGCATGAAAGTGAAAAGTGAAAGTGAAGCCGCCCAGTCGTGTCCGACTCTTTGCGACCCCACGGACTGTGGCCCACCAGGCTCCTCCGTACACGGGATTTTCCAGGCAAGAGTACTGGAGTGGGTTGCCGTTGCCTTCTCCGAAAATGCTGTTACTCAACAGGAAAATGAAGGAATGCAATGCACAGAAGAGGACATCCACGTGGTCAAAAAGCATTTGACATGATGCCTAGCGCTCCGTTGGTCAAAACTGTAAGAGGCTGCATCACCCCAGGCTGACTTTGAATGAGAAATATCGTAAGTAACTCTCAAACACTGCTGGTGGGAAGGGAGCTGGGGAAGCCCTTTTAGAGGGCAGCTGGCACCATTTGGTGGTGTGGGAGATGCTCATTTAGGTATACACCCTGGAGCAGCAGTTCTCAAACTTTGCTTGTCTCATAATCACCTGGTGGGCTTGTTAAAGCACCCAGGCCTGGGCCCCGCTTCCAGAGTTTCTAACCCAGAGGGTCTGGGGAAGGAGCTGAGGAAGTGTGTCTAACAAGTTCTTAGGTGCCTCTGCTGCTGCTGCTGGAGGGACCACGCTTTGCGGACACCGCCTGAGACGGCCTTTGAGGATGTGCACAAGAATGCGATCGTGGTCTTTCCTGGGCATCCAGCAGTTAAAACTTCGCCTCCCCTGCAGGGGGAGCAGGTTCAATCCCTGCTCAGGGAGTGAAGATCCCACATGCCTGGTGGCCAGAAAACCAAAGATCATAAAACAGAAGTAGTATTGTAACGAATTCACTGAAGACTTGAAAAAAGAATGTTTATCCTCAGGGAGAGCAAAAAATCAGAAACAGACGCCCACCAGCAAGAGAATGAAGAGGAAATTACTCTTTTTTAATACAACAGAATATACACAGAAATGAAAATGAACGAAACTAGAGATGCAAATATAACATAAAAAATGAAAAACAATGTTCTAGGAGAAAAGCAAATTACAAAGTGATATATGGAATTTGATACCATCTATATACATTTTAAAGAAATGCAACTTGAAAATAATATAATGTTTATGGATAACAAATGGTATACATCGTGCCTGACCAGGATAAAGCCAAATACATGATACTGGTTAATTCTGAGCAAAGAGTGAGGGTGATGGCAAGGAAAAATGGATAAACAGACAATAAATGTACAATTGTATGTGAACTTTAAATATTTCTCTCTTTCTTTTTTTCATCTAGCTAGCTCTCTAGCTAGCATTTGTCAGCTATATATATATATATATATTTTTTTTTTTTACCAAAAAAGATCCCAAGTAAATATCGCTGTCTTCGTTCAGGCCGCTATAACACAGTACCCCTGACTAGCTGGTGCACAAACAACAGAAATGGATTTCTAACTGTTCTGGAGGCTGAAGTCTGAGATCAGGGGGTCAGTACAGTTGTGTCTCATGAGAAAACTCTTTCGAGTTGCAGACTGCCAAACATTTGTTATATCCTCAAATGGAAGGAAGAGGGCAAGAGAGCTTTCCGGAGCCTCCTTGTGTAAGAGAACTAATCACATTCATTAGGATTCCATCCTCCTGACCAAATTACCCCCCCAAAGATCCCAACTCCTAGTAGCATCACATTGGACATTAGCATTTAACATATGGATTTTGGAGAGACACAAATATTCAGTTTGTAACAACGGCCAAAGGTTAATATTTGATAAAGCCAGGGAGGGGGCATAAATTCATCATTGTATCATGTTCCTTCTTGTGTAAACGTTTGAATAATTTGAAATATTTCACGATAAAAATGCATTAAAAAGAATACCTGCAAAAACACCAGCCCAGGTTTTGTTTCTGGATGTTGTTAGAGACAAAAAACATAATTTTGAGACGTCTGAGTCTCTATTGTGAAATGAGGGCCAGATACAATGCCATGTGCATGCGTGACTGCTAAGTTGCTCAGTCGTGTCCGACTCTTTGCGACCCCATGGACTGTAGCCAGCCAGGCTCCTCTGTCCATGGGGATTCTCCAGGCAAGCATACTGGACTGGATTGTCATGCCCTCCTCCAGGGAATCTTCCCGACCCAAGGATCGAACCCATGTCTCCTGCATTGGCAGGCAGTTTCTTTACCACCAGCACCACCTGGGAAGCTCACACAACGCCACATACTTCATCATAATGATATACAAAATTAAAACTACCAGTGTATGTGTGTGTATGTGAAAGTTGCTCAGTCGTGTCCGACTCTTTGAGACCCCATGGACTACCATGGAATTCTCAAGGCCAGAATACTGGAGTGGGTAGCCTGTCCCTTCTCCTGGGGTTCTTCCCATCCCAGGTCTCCCACATTGCAGGCAGATTCTTCACCAGCTGAGCCACAGGGGAAGCCCAGTAGTGACTCAGATCTCTTTTCAGAGGAACAGTGAAGGCCTCAGCTTTACACTTGCATCTGTGTTCCTCTTCTTTTGTCGAAGAGTTGGTTCCACTGATCATCCTGTCTGTGTCCTGGATTTTGAGTTGGGCTATTTGATTCCTCAGCCCAGAGGAGACTAAAAGGAATATGATCATTCAAAGCCTCTTTTATTACCCTCACAGAGGAGAATTCTGCCTTTAATTGCTCAATTTCAGCCTTTGGTGGTATAAAACTGGGACAACTGTTAGAGAGAACTTGAGGAGCCGGCAGGTCTGGGTTGGTTTACATTGTCAGGGCAGAGGATCACAGTGAGATGTTCTGGAAGGCGAGAGGAGAGGAGGATGAAAGACAGGAACCTGTGGGACCCGAGTTTGAGAGCAGAATTTGACACTTGCCTCTGTTTCCTTGGTTCTCCAGGCTGTTCCTCCCTCCTGAACGTTCCAGCAGGCATGATGGTCCTCTTAATTGCTTTTTAAAGAATCATTTACATATTTGACTGTGCCAGGCCCTCGTCGCAGCCCGTGAGATCTCTGTTTCTACATTTGCTGTGGCATGCAGGATCTAGTTCCCTGACCAGGGATCGAACTTGGGCCCCCCGCGTTGCGAGCCCAGAGTCATAACCACAGGACCACCAGGGACATCCTCCTAATTGCTTTTAATCAACCTAGTATGTTGATGCAGCGGATGGTTTTTGTACTCTTGGGAAGAAAGAGTCTCTGTCAGATTGGGTCCACTTGGGTCAGAACTGGAAAGGGGTTTTCCCAGTGAGCATAGATACAGGTGTGATACTGTTAAACATCCTCCCTGCCTAGAGGAGACCAGAATTTTGTGTGCAACCGTCTCACGTTCACTGTTGGGTGAGCAGACCCTTGCTTCATTTGTCTCTAAGCATATCTTTGTCAGGTAGTATTATCTTCCTAACTTTAGAGATGAGGAAACTGGCTCAGAGAGACTGACCTCCCCCAAGTAGCACATCCATGTAGAGGCTTATGTGAGATACAAATCCAAGTCTTTGATGTTTTACTCTGAATTATACTGAGCTAGGTTTGTGAGATTGGGTAAAACGGTAAGACTTGGTTAGTTGGGAAGATAGCTTTATTATTTAGTTAATAATAAACATAATTAACATTAAAACACCTGAAACATTAAGGCTGGACCCAAGTCAGAGGAAATCAAGGGGAATGGGCCCATATGTACGCTAAAGAACTACTCAGCTCCAGAGTCCTGTTAACTTTGATTCTGCAGCCTCCTATGATCCAGCAGTGGAGGAGGGCACAGCAGTCCACTCCAGAATCATGGACAGAAGAGCCTGGAAAGCTATGGTCCATAGGGTCACACAGAGTCAGACATGACTGAAATGACTTAGCACTCAAGCACGCATGTTCAGGGTAAAAGTGACGCTTGGTCACAGCCTCTGTGGGACTCTGGACTTCATGCGGATTGAGGCTGGGTATTTCACATCTTCACTGCACAGAGCCTGAACCAAACGGGCTATTCTGTTATACCCATCGTGTCGGTTTTCCCCACCTGGGATAAAGGGCATGTAGGTGGGTGGGGAAAACTGACCTACCCTAGTAGAAGAAGACCTCATTGTAACCTTGGTAAGTCTGGAACTCTTGAGATTTCATTTTAGCCTACTGCAGAGTAGTTAGGGCTTCCCAGGTGGTGCTAGTGGTAAAGAACCTGCCTGCTAATGCAGGAGACACAAGTCACACGGGTTCAACCCCTGTGTTGGGAAGATCCCCTGGAGTAAGAAATGGCAACGCACTCCAGTATTCTTTCTGGGAAATTCCGCGGACAGAGGAGCCTGGTGGGCTATAGTCTATGGGTCACAAAGAGTTGGGCGTGAATGATGAGGACGCTCACACAGAGTAGTCAGAGCCACAGGCCATGACAGAGTCTGGCGACATTCTAGACGCAACCTTCCTAGGTTGCCCCTGTGGGTGTTTGTCTAGCTTGTCTACAAACGGGGACTCCCATGTAGCTTTTGTGTGCCCTGTGGGGCAGGGTTTTCCATGATTCATTATCTTCTTTCCTTTGTTGTCTGAGTGGATTGAACCTCCATGGAGAGCTGATCCCAGGGGCCGCCCCTAGGGAGTGTGAGGTACGTGCTCGGGAGACGAGTTCTTTTATAGCTGGTGACAACTCCTGTTTCTTCCCTTTCCTGCTTCAGCTGACGGGGGACCTCTGCTCCCTCTCTTTTGTTCAGAAAAGATGTGATCCTTGAAGAGGGGATTCAGTGAGAGCCAAGAGCCTGCATTTGCCACCACCCCCGAGGTTCTGAGCACGCTGGGACCTGCGTGTTCTACCTGGAGTAAAAGCAGAGAACTAGCAGGGGTAGGTGAGTGACTCTTCTGGAGATTCACGGGCACCTGGGGATGGGCTCTTTAGCTTCTGGTTGACATCAAGGCTGGGAACTAGGAAGCACATAGCAGGCAGAAGGTGGCAAATGGAAAACTCATCGCCAACCAGAGAGACACCAAGCCTAGAGTCAAGAGCCTTCGCCCCAGTGTAACCCAGCCCGTCTTCAGTTTTCCCAATTTGTCATCTCATCTTTGTTTTCTTTCAAAAACTCTTTTACAGAGTCATTATGGTTTTATTTAAAAATTAAAAAAAAAAACATTTGCTTTTAATGAGCATAATTGCTCACAATATTGTGCTGGTCTCTGCCATACATTGACATGAATCAGCCTCCCACCCCACCCCACCCCTCGAGGCTGTTACGGAGCCGCGGTCTCAGCTCCCCAAGTCACACACAGCAAGTCCCCACAGGCTCCGTGTCGCATATGGTGATGGACATGCTTCTGCGTGCCTCTCTCGGCTCCTCCCACCCTCTCCTTCCCCTACTGTGTTCTTAGTCTGCTCACTGTGGTTTTAAATATCAACCTACTTCTCAAGTGAGGAAACCGAGGCACACAGAACTCAACTGATTTGCTTCAGCTCACATAGAGTAGGGCTGTCAAGGGGCCCTTGAGGCTTTAGGCCCTCTTCATCTCTGCCTGCCCTCTCAAGACACCTCAAATAAACCTACAGCGTTAACAAAAGGCAATTTTCTTATTATTCAAGTGCAACTTCAAGGCTGCACCCAGAGCCCTACTGAGGGTGCCATCCCCAAGGCTTTTCCTTTATTGAAATTCTGCAGTCATCACTAGACCATCAGGAATGGAATCAACATAAGAAGGGCTTCCCAGAGTGTGTCTTTAAAGTTTTCAAAGAGCCTGCACATTGCCTGTGCATTGGTTCACATAATGTCCCTGGAGTCAGGAAGAGCAGGTATTATTCCTCTTTAGGAGCTCAGAAAGTTCCACCCACCTTGGATCCTTGATGCTGCAGTGGGCTCGCTGGCTTGCCCTGGGACTGGGGTCTCTGCTGTACCTATGACTGGAGACCCTTCCCACTTCTTTGCTATGCCTCTGCTTCCCACTTGTCCCCTTTGTAAGGTGGCTGTCTGTGAATAGCTTTGAGGGACAGGTCATGCCTATTCAGTTTTGAAGCAGCTGGAATAATGAGAGAACTCCCAGGTAACTGATCAGGTTTGGTTTCAGGAAAGCCAGCTGCTGCAGAAGTTGGTTTGGTGGAAGATGGTGGGCTGTGGTCAGATGGAGCTGTGTTCTCATCTGGACTCTGCCGCTTCCTAGTTGTTGAAGCAGGGCTCGTGGGAACGCCACATGCTGGGTGCCTCTGTTTCTTTGCAGCCACCTGGCAACTGGGGAAACTTACGGCTTGGTGGAGTGAAGTTTGAGAACAACTGATATAATACTGCTTTTTTTTGAAACTTAAGTTCAGGAGCTCAAATCTCTGCGACCCCATGGACTGTAACCTGCCCGGCTCCTCTGTCTATGGAATTCTCCAGGCAAAAATACTGGAGCAGGTTGCCATTTCCTTCTCCAGGGGATCTTCCTGATCCAGGGATCGAACCCTCATCTCCTGCATTGCAGTCAGACTCTTTACCGTCTGAGCCACCAGGAAAGCCCCCCAGATTGAATCTAGTAGCTAAGTAAAGAAATTATATGCAAAAGTCAACTCAGCTCATTTCTCATCCCAGGCGGGTGGCTACTCTAGCACATGGGCTCTGTTCTTGCATCTTCCGTCTTGGAGCTGATTGGCAGGAATGTGACTTCAGCATCCAAACTGGATGGCTCTTCCATAAGTGTTGGTGGGCTTCCTCCTTCCTCCCCCCACCCCCCATTCCCTTCAAACGGGTGGCTGGACTTGGAAAGGAAACAGCTTTCTGGGTCAGCAGAATGCTCCGCGCGGGTATCCAATTGTTTTCACTGCAATTTATTTACATGTGCGATTATTTAATGTACAATTTATTACAAATAAATATCGGTGTATTTATTGCACGCAGACTGCATCCAGGGACTCTTTGTGGCTCTGGCAACACAGTGATGAGCAAAAAGACACAGCACTGTCTTCGAGGAGCTCACTTGTGTGCGTGATGTTATAGAGAAACAAACAAACATCTAACTGATGACAACGAAGCCGTGACCCAAAGTATTAAGGCACGCAGTGGGCCAGAGAGGGACGGGAGCTGCATTTTCAGATGGGTGGTCAGAAAGGGTCTCTTTGTTTAGGATAACTGAAGCAAGCGCAGAGGAAACCACGCAGAAGGGCAGAGGGAACAGTGTGAGCAAAGGCCCTGAACTTTCACTTAATGCTACTTCCTTCCATCTTCAGCCCAGCCCTGCAGGTATGCCTATTACGCCCTCCATTGGAGAACAGAGAAAAGGGAAGCTCAGCAAGACGAGGAACTTTCTCCAAAATGCAGCCAGGGTGGGGCCAAGGTCAAGTTCATCTTCTCTGATTCTGGAGACGGTGCGGTGAACTCGGGGGGCTGTGTGCCTGAAAGTGGGGTGACTGCTGCTGTCCCCCGGCAGGGACCCAGAGCAGAGAGGGGGCGGGGAGCAGAGCCCGCAGCCCCTGCCTGTAGCCCCTTCCATCT
The DNA here is from genome assembly GCF_019320065.1 of Cervus canadensis. Lineage (NCBI taxonomy): Eukaryota > Metazoa > Chordata > Mammalia > Artiodactyla > Cervidae > Cervus > Cervus canadensis. The sequence goes on from NC_057396.1 coordinate 75,562,434, forward strand.
GCCTTTGCCCCCACCCCCTCCCCGCCCACCGCCTGCTCCCCGTGGCTCGGGCCCTGTTTCCTGAAATTGTTGTCTGGTCTTAGCAGGCTCCTTTTCCAACTCCTCTCTCCCCTGGGGCTGCGTCTCCCAGAGGCTGGGTAGAGAGAACCCGAACAGGGTGGAATCCAGAGTCCCGCCCGGCCCATCACGCAGCTGCGCCAGCCAACAGCTGCAGGGACCCAGCTTAGCGTCCCTGCGTGGGCTCCAAGCTGCTTTCCATATCTGTCAGGGACAGCCTCAGCCAAGCGAGCAGCGCCTTTTGAGCACACTACATCAGCTCAGGTTCCGGGCTGGCCCTTGCTCTTCATCCAGATTGTTCCCTCTGACCCTCTCCTCCCCGTGGGGGCCGTTTGCTCCCGGCCGGGCACCTGCTTGACAACGTTCCCTCAGCCTCAGAGAGGAAGCCAGGCCGCTTCATAAGCCTGGCGGTCTCACCGGGTTCCCGCCGCTCGCTGGAGCCCGAGGCGGCTCTTCCAACCAGGCCCCGAGGCGCAGAGAAGTGAGCCTTACTGCCAGGGCCGGCAGCGAGGGGCGCGGTGCGTCATTTGGTGACATGAGATGGTGGAGATGGCGCGGTGTGTGTGTGCATGTGTGTGCGTGTGCGCGCCCGTGTGTGGGGCGAAAGCACACACGTGTCTGTCCGATGCTCTGGGACTTGACTCCCATCTGTCTCGCTCACCGTCTGGCTCTTTACAGGAGTCTGACAACTCCTGTTCTTGGAGGCATGACTAGTGTTCCTCAGGGAGCCAGGCTCCTTGTGCGGTTCTGTCGTCCACTGAGGCCTGCGTTAAGTGTACTGAACGAAGCCGGTGAACAGGGAGGGAGTTGGCCTGAAGAGAGGGGGCAAGGCTCACCTGCTTCTTAAAATCCCCAGCCCGGCTCAAGAGGGGGCGGATATATGCAAAGATACAGCTGATTCACGTTGTGGTACAGCAGAATGTAATATAACAATGTAAAACGATCGCACTCCAATTGAAAAAAAGTAAAATCACACACACACACACACTTCACTTTAGTCAGTTCAGTTCAGTTCAGTCGCTCAGTCGTGTCCAACTCTGCAAGCCAGTGGACTGCAGCACGCCAGGCCTCCCTGTCCATCACCAACTCCTGGAGTTCACTCAAACTCATGTGCATTGAGTCGGTGATGCCACACACACATCTCAACCCACAAATGAAATACATTATTGTCTGGAGGCAAGAAGGTGGGAACATAGCCCCGGGCCTGGCTGCCACCTAACAGCGGCTCACGCCGAGGAAGGAAAAGTGTGGGCCTTGGCTGTGAGCGTGTGTTTAAAATATCCTACATTTTTACCTCCTCCACCAGCAGCTGAGTAATAAAAGCTGTGCTTTCAAGGTAACATCTGGATTTTATGCAAGCCCCAAAGGTTCTGGCATCCTATCTCTAAGCAATGGATCAGAGAACTGAAACTATCATAAGGCAACACCTGCTCTGTGCCAGGTCCCATGGTGGAGGCTGGGGGCACCTGTTCTCTGCCCGAATGCCCCTCTGGTTCAGTTGGCACAGAGCTGGTGTCCTGTGCATTTTTGTGGTCTGATCTGCATACACATACGCATGAATGAGAAAAGTCTTCCTACTAAACAATGAGACTATCAAACCTGAGTCACACCAGGAAGGCTGGCAAGATTTAGAAATAATACTAACGATTCATGGATGAGGCAACCAAGCTAGTGAGCTGCAGGGACAGGGCCTGATCCCAGATCTGTTGGACTCTAAATCTTGTGCTTTTAATGACTATGGAAAAGAATGAACGTTTCTGAAAAGCTTTACTATGAAGGCAGGCTTCTACAGCATCTGTGTGCAGTAAAGACACAGAAGGGTCTTGGGAAGGGTGAGCACTGCGCCCAGGATGCTACATTGTAAGCCAAGTTGCAAAGGGGCGAAGTGTGCTGGAACTGTGCTCTGAAATTTCCTGGAGTCAACAGAGGCATGAAGTCTCTGGGGCTGCATGCAATGATTTGTTCAGGAAACCAGTGTTTACAGACGCCCCCACCCGCACCCCCCGCCACCACTGTGGGGAGGTCAGAGCCGGGATTTAGGTGTGGTGAAGATACAGGCAGGAATCTGAAGACTTTGACCTTGTTTCTTTCTGATTTTGTATCTCTACAAGCTTTTGTTGCCAGGAAATCATGAAATGTTGATGCCAGAGGGAACCTGGCATCAATTAATTTTTAGAGGAAAGAGCAAGGGTTTTAGACCTTGGCAAACCTGGATTCAAATTCCAGTTCAGGCATTTGTAACCACAGGCAAAACATGATTTGTTTTCCTCCAAAGGTTCAGCGATATTGAATAATGTGTCCGAGGTTACACAACCGGTATGTAATGCTTTCCGTTATCTGCTGCTGTTTAACAAACCTCTCCGAGGCTTAGCGGCTGACAGAACTGATGCTCAGTGATTGAGTTCAAAATCTGCAACTTGGGGATGGCCCAGCAGGTAACGCTTCGGTCATCTGGGCCAGCCTGCCCAGGGCTGGAGGGTCCACACCCCAGACGACTCACTTACCCGGCTGGCATGTGGTGTCGGCTGTGAGTGGGAGGTCAGGACCGGGACTGAGGACTGGGTCCCTCCCCACCTGAGCCTTGCTGCGGGCTGCTTGGACTTCCTCATGCCACGGGGGCTGGGCTCCAGGAAGCAGGCAGAGGAAGCCATGTTTTAAGGCCTGCAGACAGGCACAGCATCGCTTCCATCCAACTCTGCTGTGAAGCGCTTGCCTGGTGGCTCAGATGGTAAAGAGTCCATGGCAATGTGGGAGACGCAGGTTTGATCCCTGGGTTGGGAAGATCCCCTGGGGAAGGGAATGGCAACCCACTCCCGTATCCTTGCCTGGAGAATCCCCTGGACAGAGTCCAGGGCTACAGTCCACGGGGTTGCCAAGAGTTGGACATGACTGAGTGATAACGCTTGCACACATGCTGTTGTGAAGCAGCTACAAAACTCAGATTCAAGGGGAGTGGCCATTGACCCACCTTTTTCTCTCTTTTTTTAAAAACATTAAAAAATTTTTTTTAAATTAAAAAAAAATTTTTATTTTTAAATTAGAAAGATTTAATTGGAGGATGCCTGCTTTCCAGTGCTGTGTGGGTTTCTACCGTACAACGGTGTGAGGCAGTGGTCTGTGTACTTATGTGTCCTTCCCCGCGAGCTCCCTCCCAGCCCCATCCCACACCCCAGGTCATCACTGAGCACCTCGGGCCCCTTGGGCTCTACAGCCGTTTCCCTCTAGCTGCCTGTTTACGCACGGCCGTGTGTATACGTCAGCCCTGCTCCCTCAGTCTGCCCCACCCTCTTCTGCCCTCGCTGTGTCCGCAAGTCCGTTCCCCACGTCTGCGTCTCCATTGCTCCCCGCAAATAGGTTCATCAGGGCCATTTTTCTAGATTCCACAAACATGCGTTAATATGGGACATTTTTCTCTTTTGGACTTTACTCTGCATGACGGACTCCAGGTTCATCCACAGCTCTACAAATGACCCGGTTTCGTTCCTTTTTATCGGTTCCACTTTCTAATGGGAAGAGTGTCCAAGAGTTTTGAAACGGCCACTCTTCTCCACTGGTCTCCTCCTCTCCAGGCCTGCTCCGGCACAGCGTACTGACCCCTTCTCTGCATCACTCCTGTGCTGAGAACTCGTCAAGGCTCTCTGTTATCCTTTGCCTTCCTCTTAACTTGGTCACTTCACGACGTTGTCCTAGCTTGCTTCTCAAGGTCAGTGAAGTCATTTCTCCTCTATGATCTATTCCAGGATAAAGAAAGAAAGAAAGTGAAGTCACTCAGTCATGTCTGACTCTTTGCGTCCCCATGGACTGTAGCCCACCAGTCTCCTCCATCCATGGGATTTTCCAGGCAAGAATCCTGGAGTGGGTTGCCATTTCCTCCTCCAGGGGATCTTCCCGACCCAGGAATTGAACCCCGGTCTCCTGCATTGTAGGCAGATGCTTTACCGTCTGAGCCACCAGGGAAGTCCAACATTAAAAAACATGCCAGGATAAAGTCAACATTAAAAAATTTCCCGTGGTATGTACGTATGTACTTTTATTGAGGTATAGATGATGTCCAGATTATATGTTCATGTGTGTGATATAGGGATTCTCAATGTAAAGGTTGTATTTTGTTTATAGTCATTATAAACATTGGTCATATTCCTTGTGCTATATCCTATAGAGATAAATAAGCTGTCTAACTTTGTAGCTTATTTATTTTATACCTGGTAGCTTGTACCTCTTAATCCTCTACCCCTAACTTGCCGCTCCCTGCTCTTTTCTTCCCATGGGTAACCACTAATTTGATCTCTGTATCTGTGAGTCTGTTTCTGTTCTGTTATATTCATTCATTTGTTTTATTTTGATTTCACATGTAAGTGATAACTTGCAGCACTTTTCTTTCTCTGACTTATTTCACTAAGGATAAAAGTGTCCACCAACAGATGAATGATAAGGAAGAAGTATACACACACACAGAGGAATAGTCTTCAGCCATAAAAAAGAATGAAAACTTGCCATTATCACCAACATGAATGGACTTGAAGGGTAGTAACCTCTAGTACTTATTAACCCTATCATGATAAATACTTTAGAGGGATTATCTAATTTGAATTTTCACCCTGTTAGCCAGGTTCTTTTGTATTTGAAGTCAGGAATGCTTGACCAGGAAACTGAGCTCTTAACTCCCATTGTAAACTGCATCTACTTGAAGTTTCCCAGATGCAGGTTGTTCTTGCTGAAGTCCGAGATTTTATCCTTTTTCTATGACTTCTCTACTTCTCTTTTATCTCACCAACTTATGCTTATTTTTCAGGTTCCAATTTAGCCAGCCCTTTCTCCAAGAAGACTTCCCTGATTCTTGAAGACGGGTTGCGCTCCGTATTAATATTCCATCTTATTTCTATCTAGCACTTTTCACTTTGTCCTGAAATTATCTGTTTTCTGGAGCCCGTCACAGGCTGTACATTTTCTTTTCTTTTTTTTTTTTTTTGGAGAGTTAAGGCCAGCATCTTGATTTTATTTTCCTCTCCGGAAGTGAAAGATCCTTCAGTCCAACATCCCACAGGTTCTCCCCGAGTTGTCCTCATCTGTGAGGCTATGAGACACCCCAAACCAGACCCACATGGCGGAGTTTGTTATGCAGCCCGACACCCCAAACCAGACCCACATGGCGGAGTTTGTCTTGCTGGGCTTCGCTGAGGCCCATGAGACACGCCTCTTCCTCTTCATCCTCTTCCTCACCATGTACCTGCTCACCTTGGTGGAGAACTTGGCCATCATCCTGGTGGTGGGCTTGGACCACCGCCTCCATAGGCCCATGTATTTCTTCCTGACGCACTTGTCCTGCCTTGAAATCGGGTATACTTCAGTCACGGTGCCCAAGATGCTGGCGGGTTTCCTTGGGGTGGCTGGAGGCCAGAGGATCTCCTATGCGGGCTGCCTGTCCCAGCTTTTCATCTTCACCTTCCTCGGGGCCACGGAGTGTCTGCTGCTGGCCGCCATGGCCTACGACCGCTACGTGGCCATCTGCCTGCCTCTCCGGTACGGGGCGCTGGTGTCCTGGGGCGCCTGTGGCCGCCTGGCAGCCGCCTGCTGGCTGGGGGGCCTGCTCACCCCCGCGTTGCCCATCTATCTCATGTCCCGACTGACGTTTTGTGGCCCCAACGTCATCGACCACTTCTTCTGCGACGCCTCGCCGCTGCTGGCCCTGGCCTGCTCGGACGTCGGCCCGAAGGAGACCGCAGACCTCCTGGTCTCGCTGGCCGTGCTCCTGGCCTCGTCCGCGGCCATCGCCGCGTCCTACGGCCGCATCGTCTGGACGCTGCTGCGGCTCCGCGCGGCCGCGGCGCGCAGAAAGGCCTTCTCCACCTGCGCGGCCCACCTGGGCGTGGTGAGCCTCTTCTACGGCACTCTCTTCTTCATGTACGCCCGCACCCGAGCGGCCCCTTCCGTCAGCTTCAGCAAGGTGGTGTCGGTCTTCTACTCCATCGTCACGCCCATGCTCAACCCCCTCATCTACAGTCTCCGAAACCACGAGGTCAAGGGGGCTCTGGGGAGAGCCTTCTCCTGCAGGTCTTGGAAAGGTCGGTGAGGAGGCAGGTGCTGGAGGGGCGGAATCCGTGCCTAGCTTCCTAGAAGGGGCGTGGTGAGCACTCTGGAATGGAGCAGAGGCCTGGGAGTCACCAGTTACGGGATCAGTTCAGTCGCTCAGTCGTGTCTGACTCCCTGTGACCGCACGCATCGCAGTACGCCAGGCCTCCCTGTCCATCACCACTCCCGGGGTTTACTCAAGCTCATGTCCATCCAGTTGGTGATGCCATCCAGACATCTCATCCTCTGTCATCCCCTTCTCCTCCTGCCCCCAATCCCTCCCAGCATCAGGGTCTTTCCCAATGAGTCAGCTCTTCACATTAGGTGGCCAAAGTATTGGAGTTTCAGGTTCAGCATCATTCCTTCCCATGAACACTCAGGACTGATCTCCTTCAGGATGGACTGGTTGGATCTCCTTGCAGTCCAAGGGACTCTCAAGAGTCTTCTCCAACACCACAGTTCAAAAGCTTCAATTCTTCTGCACTCATCTTTCTTTATAGTCCAACGCTCACATCCATACATGGCCACTGGAAAAACTGTAACCTTGACCAGATGGACCTTTGTTGGCAAAGTAATGTCTCTGCTTTTTAATATGCTATCTAGGTTGGTCATAACTTTCCTTCCAAGGAGTAAGCGTCTTTTAATTTCATGGCTGCAATCACCATCTGCAGTGATTTTGGAGACCAAAATAAAGTCTGACACTGTTTCCCTATCTATTTACCATGAAGTGATGGGGCCAGATGCCAGGATCTTATTTTTCTGAATGCTGAGCTTTAAGCCAACTTTTTCACTCTCCTCTTTCACTTTCATCAAGAGGCTCTTTAGCTCCTCTTCACTTTCTGCCATAAGGGTGGTGTCATCTGCCTATCTGAGGTTATTGATATTTCTCCTGGCAATCTTGATTCTAGCTTGTGCTTCCTCCAGCCTAGCATTTCTCATGATGTACTCTGCATATAAGTTATGGATTGTGTATTAAAGTAAAATGCTACTTCTGCTATGACAAGAAACTCTTAACTATATTAGCTTAAAGAAGGAAGGAGACTTCCTCTTTCCTGCCAGAGTTTGAGGTGAGTGCTTCATGTTGGTGGCTGGCTCTGCTCAAGAGGCATTTGAGGATCCAAGTTCCTTGTATCTTTCTGATTTTTGTGGGGGAAGCTCTCTGCCTCCAGTCAGCAGCACACACTTCTCTTCCTCATCACTTCTTTTTGTTTCTTTTCCTTTTGAAAATAAATCTATCCAATTATTTTTATTAAATTTTTTCTTTTTGAACCCTTTTATTGTGAAATATAAAACACAGATAGGAGGGACTTCTCTGATGGTCCAGTGGTTAAGACTTTGCCTTCCAATGCAGGGGGTGAGTGTTCGATCCTGGCCAGGAAGCTAAAATCCCATATGCCTTGTGGCTGGAAAACCAAAACATAAAACAGAAGCAGTATTGTAACAAATTCAATAAAGATTTTTAAAAAGATCCACAGAAAAATATCTTAAAAAAAACATATTTAGGAAAGTGAATATAACATAACCATATAGCTTAATGGATTACATAATGACCAACAAGTTAATATACTGAATACTAAATCCAGAAATTAACCATCATTGGTACCCCAATGCTGGGAAAGATTGAAGGCAGGAGGAGAAGGGGACGACAGAGGATGAGATGGTTGGATGGCATAAGTGACTTGATGGACATGAGTTTGAGTAAGCTCCTGAAGTTGGTGATGGACAGGGAGGCCGGGTGAGCTGCAGTCCATGGGGTCGCAAAAAATCAGACATGACTGAGCTATTGAACTGAACTGGTGCCCCCAAAACCTGCCCCCAGCAGACCTCTTCCCAGTCATAGTCGCCTCTTCCCCCAAATGGTAACCACTATTTAGACTTCCGTAGTTATCTTACCTTTTCTCTTCTGAGGGTTTAAAACCTAAGAAAGCAAGCCTCAACACTATGCGGTTCACCCTGAACAATGCTTAGGGGCACTGACTCTCCAAACGGTCAAAAATCAAAGTATAACTTATAGCTGGCCCTCCGTATGCAAGGTTCCTCGGTAACCATGCTTCTGTTATTTTTATTAAAAAAGCTTTATTTTCTGGTACAGTTGATTCACAAAGTTGCATTACTTTCAGGTGTACAACAAAGTGAATCAGTTACACATAAACATATTCCCACTCTTTTTCAGATTCTTTTCCCATATAGGCCATTACAGAATATTTCAGTAGAGTTCCTTGTGCTACATAGCAGGTCCTTGCTAGTTACCTATTTTATGTATAGTAGTGTGTATGTGTCAATCTTGAAAGTGCAAGTGAAGTCGCTCAGTCAAGTCTGAGTCTTTGTGACCCCAGGGACTGTAGCCCACCAGGCTCCTCTGTCCATGGAATTCTCCAGGCAAGAATACTGGAGTGGGTGACCATTTCCTTCCCCAGGGGACCTTCCTGACCCAGGGATCGAACTTGGGTCTCCCACACTGCACGTCAGTCTTAATCTCCCAACTTATCCTCCCCACCCCCTGGGAACCATAAGTTTATTATCTACATCTGTTAGCTCTATTTCTGCTTCTTTGCCTCTTTAGGGTCAATGTCCCCTTGGATGTTGGCAAACTAAGGCCAAATCTAGTCTAGCTCTTATTTACAACAACCTGTGAGCTAAGAATAGTTTTTAAATTTTAAATGGTTGAACACAAATCAAAAGTAGAATACTATTTCATGACATGTAAACATTTTATAAGATTAAAATTTCAGTGTCTATAAATCAAGTTTCACTAGAACTCAATCATACTTATGTATTGTCTGGGCTGCTCTTGTGCTCCAATGACAGAGACCATTTGCCAAACCCCAGGGGCCTTCTTACTCCTTCCATGACCAACATTTGGTCCCGCTGGATAAGAAGCGTGGTGTTGCTGTTCAGTCACTAAGTCACGTCTGACTCTTTGTGACCCCAAGGACTGCAGCACGCCAGGCTTCCCTCTGCTTCATTATCTCCCAAAGTTTGCTTAAACTCATATCCATTGAGTCGGTGATTCCATCCAACCATCTCATCCTCTGTCATCCCTTCTCCTCCTGCCCTCAATCTTACCCAGCATCAGGGTCTTTTCCAATGAGTCGGCTCTTTGCATCAGGTGGCCAAAGTACTGGAGCTTCAGCTTCAGAGTCAGTCCTTCCAATGAATATTCAGGATTGACTTCCTTTAGGATGGACTGGTTTGATCTCCTTGCAGTCCAAGGAACTCTCGAGTCTTCCCCAGCACCACAGTTTGAAAGTGTCAACTCTTCGGTGCTCAGCCTTCTTTATGGTCTAACTGTCACGTCCACACATGACTACTGGAAAAACCATAGCTTTGGCTATACAGACCTTTGCAGGCAAAGTGATGTCTCTGCTTTTCAATACGCTGTCTAGGTTTGCCACAGCTTTTCTTCCAAGGAGCAAGAAGGGTGAGGATACAGCACAGAAGGGACACAGCCCACCTCTTAGTTTTTCCACTAGATGTGGCAATCATTGTGTTTACTCACCTTTCTTGGTGAGAAGTTAGCCACAGGTCACATCTAATTGCAAGGTGGCACAATGGTAAATAATCCACCTGCAGTGCAGGAGATGTAAGAGATGTGGGTTCAATTCCTGGGTCAGGAAGATCCCCTGGCATAGGGAATGTCAACCCATTCCAATATTCTTGCCTGGAAAATCCCAGGCAGAGGAGCCTGGTGGGTTATGGTCTATGGGGTCACAAAGAGTCAGGCACGACTGAGCACACACAGAAAAAGAACCGTGCGAACCATACTGAATTCATTTTGTCAGCTCCACCTTAGGCCTGCAGTCCAACCTCACCCTCATTTCCATGTGACTAAGCTTTAGCCTACTCACAAGGAATGCACCCAAGTTCCCTATCAACTTTTACTCTTGCCTTCATCTGATATGAAAATCGAAAACATGCCTTTTGCTGACGCAGATGGTTAATGACCGTGTAATGGCAGGGAAAAACTCCTGATCCTGGTGAGGCAGACATGTTTCTCCCTAGTAGTCAATTCTATTTTTAGCTTTGACCCCTTTTAAATTCCCCTGTACCCCTTTTGGTGAAGTGTGGTGCAGCTGCAAATGCCTTGGGATCATCGTCCACCTGATCCTGCCTGTTTGTAAGTCACTAACAATAAATTCCATAATTGCACTTTATGTAGTTGCCTGCTTTGATTTTTGGTCTCAAAGTTCCTTCTCAGCTCAGAGGTTATTAGGAAATATCTCTGCCTCCCAACAAGAGTCCGTAGGTAGGCAGATAAATGCCTGCTGCAATTTGTTTACTGTGGGAAAAGGGGTGAATACATTTTGGTAGACAACCAGCAGTTTCCACACAAACTCCGCAGAATCACAGCTGATTTTCCACGTGACCTATGTACTTCTTTGTATCTACATTTTCTTACTTGAAATATAGACCAAGGGAACTCCCTGGTGGTCCAGTGGTTAGGATGGAGCACTTTAACTGCTGGGGTCCAGGTTCGATCCCTGGTTGGGGAGCTAAGAACCCACATGCTGTGAGGTGAGGCCAAAATAAAAGAAATATAGACCAAGGCTCCTGCTCTGCCAATGCAGTGGATCTTCTTCTATGGTTCCATATTCTTTTTATCCCTTGCAGTTGTGCCGGGACTCCCCCTTCTTTTTTTCAGGCTTTTCCATCTTTGGTTAGCCTCTTACTTTTCAGTTTTCACATTCCAAGCCCATGGCAGCTGATTTCTAAGTCACGTTTGTCAAAAAGCTGACTTGGAGTGTGGGATGCTGTGACTCTCTCTCTGTCTCTCTCTAGACAGAGTCTTCTTATTTAATCTATTTCCTTGTTTCCTTTGTGGCTTCCTCTTCATTGGCCCAAATAAAATTATTGGCTGACCATAGGCAAGATAAAAGCATTTTTAAAGATAAATTTTACGTATTTATTTTTGGTTGTCTCATTGTAGTGGCTTCTCTTGTTGCCGAGCATGGGCTCTCGAGTGCTCCAGCTTCAGCAGTTGCGGCAGGGGGCTCGGTAGTTGCAGGTCCTGGGCTCTCGAGCACCGGATCAATAGTTGTGGCTCACAGGCTTAGCTGCTCCATGGCATGTGGGATCTTCCCAGATTAGGGACAAACTCACGCTTCCTGCGTTGGCAGGCAGATTCTTTACCACTGAGCCACCAGGGAAGCCCCAAGATAAAAGCGTTTTAAACTCCCTTTGGCAGGAACTTAAGATGAATCTCTTTGCCCAGGAACATGGATGCCTTGACACCTTGAGACAGTCTGTGTAACTCTGTCCAGCAACATCCCTCCCCGAGGACAGTCCAAGAGCACTATCATTTAACAGATGCCCAGTTATTGTGGGATGCCTTAGTAGCCTCATACTCTCACAGAAGTGGAGTTTTCATTTTCTTCTATATCAGGTTTTTTAAAAAAATTATTTATGTGTTTGTTTATTTTATTTTTGGCTGTGCTGGGTCTTCTTTGCTGCACGGGGCTGCCCTCTAGTTGTGCACGGGCTTCTCACTGCAGCGGCTTTTTCTCCTTCGGCGCGCAGGCTCTAGGGTGCTCAGGCTTTAGTAGCTGCAGTGCGTGGGCTCAGGAGTTGAGGCTCCCGGGCTCTACAGCAGATGCTCAATAGCTGTGGTGCACGGGCTTAGATGCTCCATGACATGCGGGATCTTCCCAGATCAGGGATTGAACCTGTGTCTCCTGCGTTGGCAGGCAAATCCTTTACCACTGGGCCAGCAGGGAGTCCCCAGGTTTTTTTTTTTTTTCCTCTTTCATTTCCTCAGTGACCCATAGGGTTTTTGGTAGCACATGACTCAGCCTCCGGTGCCTGGTGGGTGGCGCGGCATCCTGGCGGTAATGAGCCAGAGGAAGGATTCCCAAGTGGTGCTTGGCAGCACCATGGTTTGGCATCACCAGGTTGGATGAGTGCCCCCAAATGGATGCCGCAAGTGTCCATGCCGCCACGGTGAGAACCAATCACCTCCTGCTTGTCTCAGAGACTCTTCAAGACAGCTGATGGGTCTAGCCAGGCTCCTTTCAAATGACTGCTTCTGCCTTAGGTTTGGAGCATGTGCGATTTTGTGTGTGTCCTTTAAGAGTGGTGTCTCTGCTTCCTGTTGCCCTCTGGCTCTCCTGAAAGTAAGCCCCGCTGGACTTCAAAGCCAAGTGTTCTGGGGGCTTGTCTTCTTTGAGCAGGACTCCTGGGGCTGGGGAGCCTGGTGTAGGGCTTGGACCCCTCTCTCCCTGGGGAGAATTTCTGCAGTTGTAATTGGCCTCCAGTTTGTGGGTTGCCCGCCTGGGGGTATGGGTCTTGGCTATATCATGTCACTGCCCTTCCTAATTGTTTTGTCACAGTTCTTTTTTTTTTTTGTAACCTTAATTGCAAAAGCTCTTTCCTGCTAATCTTCAAGACTTTCTCATCAATAATTGCTCTTTCACATCAATAGCTGTAATTTTGGTGTGCCTGTGGGAGGAGGTGAGCTCAGACTCTTCCTACCCTGCCTCTTGGCTACTGACTATTCATTTCTTGCTTCCCTTGTGACTCATCTGGTAAAGAATCCGCCTGCAATGCGGGAGACCTGGGTTTGATCCCTGGGTCGGGAAGATCCCCTGGAGAAGGGAAAGGCTACCCACTCCAGTATTCTGGCCTGGAGAATTCCATGGACTGTATAGTCCATGGGGTCGCAAAGAGTCGGACACGACTGAGAGACTTTCACTTTTCACTATTCACTTCTTATAAACAGTTTCACAATAGATATATTTAGTCCCCTCTGATCAGGTTAGGTTGGAAATGTTAGCTCACAAGCTCTTTGTTTGTAAAGATATTCTTTAACCATTTTGAAGTTTCCTCCCCATGACCTAGCCTGTAGCAAGGGTCTCACAAAAGTTTCAACTATTCTGCAGTCAATCAAGAGATTCAGGTTTGCCATTATATATAATTTTACTGAATTGTTTAACGAATACGCTTACAATATGCAGAGTAATGTTCTAAATGTCTTATAAATAATAATTCATTTACTCCTCATTGATAACCCCACAAAATAGGTAATATTCTTATCTTCCTTTACACACAAGGAAACTGAGGTACAGAGAAGTTAAGTCACTTGTCCAAAGTCACACAGCTGGGGCAATGGAAGTGCCATGGCTTGAAGCTTACTCATCTGACTCTTAACATCTGCACAATGATGTCCTGGATTCACTGATCCTCTCCTTGGCATCAGTTCCTGTTCCTGATCTGTAATAGGTCAGGGTGGACTTGATGACTTTATCTATTTACTTTTTGAGTGTTTTGTAAGTGCTGAGAACCTTCACATATTTTTTTTTTTCATTTTATTATCACAACAACCCAGAGAGAAAGGCTTATTCTCATCTTATACTGGAGGAAACTGAAGCTTAGAGAGGTTAAGTAACATGCTCAAGTCCCTAAAGCTACACCACGGAGGAGCCACGAGGATTTGAATCAAGTCTTTCTGACTTCTTCCAACCATTCTACCTTGCCACCTTCTCTCAAAGATCTCTTCCAGTGCTACCTTTGCAGAAGCTGATTAATTCATTCATCAGACAACTATCCAGTTTCCTGTTTGCATCAGGCACTGGCTGACTGCTGAGGGGTCACAGACCGAATAAGACCAGATGTTTCCATCAAGGGTGGTATTATTTGCAAACACATCTCATCGCCCTCTAATGGAATGAAAGACAAGAAAAAAGCAGCTGAGTGACAGGGAGGGTCCGGATCAGTGCAGTCCGGATCAGGGTCCAGATCCTTCTCAGAGAAAGGAGCGTTTTCCTGCTGAGGAGCTTGGGGAAGGCAGCCTTGAGCAGGTGGGACGCCTTTCTGCTCACTGCTGACCTTCTCACTTGAGATGCTGCCTGCCAAGCATTTGCTCTTTTGTGTTTTTTTCTGGCTGGAGAAGGATGATGTGGCATTTGGGAAGGAAGAGGCAGAACAGGAGACCTGCTTCAGATGCCAGGATGGCAGAGACCTCTTGAGGGACTGTGTCCCTGCTTCGGGAACTCCTGTGTGTGGGAATGAAGGTCACCCAGACACAGGAGCAGACGAACATGCTCAGCGTGATACGCTTGGCTTCCCTGAAGGTGTCAGGTAGCCCCACTGAAGGTGGGGCCGGGAAGACCACCAGCAAGCTAACCAGACCTAGCAAACCCAAGTAACCCAGCATGGCCTAGAACAGTTCCAAGGAGCCCTCATCAGGCTCTGTAGAGGTCACAGGTCGTGGGGGCCATCCGGTCACCCAGAGTGAATGTGAGGTTGCCCAGACCAGAGGACAGACCATGGGGATGGTTTTGGGGAGAACTGGCCCCAGAACTTCCTCATCTGGGCCTGCGGCCGGGTGCCATGGGAGGCTGCCACCACCACGACGGTCTTGGCCAGCACAGTGGACACGCAGGTTGTGAAGGTGACCCCAAAGGCTGCCTGGCGTACAGCACAGGTGAGGGGCCCCGGAGGGCCAATGAACGTGAAGGGGAAGGGGAGACAGGGCCAAGGTGGACAGCGGAAGGTAGCTGAGCTGGGGATGACTGGCTCGGGCGATGGGGTGTGGCGGAGCCTGATGAAGATGCCCCAGACAGCCAGAGCGAGGTGGGAGCGCAGGGCCGGGCAGTGAGCCGACCCGCGCCGAGAGCTCCTGGTAGGACCGGAAGTCAAGGGTTTGGGGATGCGCTGACCGCTCTCCCTGTTGGGCCACTGGTTCCCGGGGTACTTCTCACAGGTAGCACTGTCTAAAGGAAGAGAGAGAAACGGGGTCAGAGAACAGGCTGCAGAAGCTTCTGGGAACTTTCCCGTGGTCAAGCGGTTATAGGAATCGTGCTGGCTTTTCCCCGTAGAATCACTGTGCTTCAGTCTTCTTACGGTGGGCCTCCCGGGTGGCCTGACGGCCCCAGGTTCAGGGCCAGAAACACAGGTGGGGGAAACCCCGACGGCCGCGGCTCTTCATGCCTCACGCTACAGTGAAACAAGAGTGACGCGGCGACCTACGGACGCTCTGTCCCGCTGAACCGACCCACCGTGGTGGCAACGTGGCAACTCGGAGCCACAGCTAATTTAGTTTTGCACTTATTCTTCAGCCTGTTTTACATAAGGAGTATCTATGGGAATGCTTACTACATACATCGACTCTCCTTTTTTATGGAGTTATCCTTTTTTTTTCCCCAAGATTTTTTGATGTGGACCATTTAGAAAATCTTCATTGAATTTACTACAGTATCGCTTCTGTTTTACGGTTTGGTTTTTGGCTGCAAGACACATGGGATCTTTGCACCCCCTACATTGGCAGGCAAAGTCTTAACCACTGGGCCACCAGGAAGTCCCCGCCCTTTCTACATCACTACTTTGATAGAACTCATCAGAGCTTTGCTTTCTGTAGTGAACGGAGCGGCTTTGTGCCAGAGCACGGGAGCGGCAATATATTCCCATTCACCTCTTTCCTCGATTTGGATTCTGAACCTGGTCTTCCCAACCCAATCTCTTTCCTTTTCAGTGCATCCACCACCCCGAACACATATCGAAACACTTACTGCTTCTCTATTTGAGTAATTCAGTGGCTCCCTATGTCCTACAGAACAAAGTTCACGCTTCTGATTCTGGAGAGTAAAGCCTGTGATGTGGCCACCTTCCTACATCTCGAATCTCAGTCTAGACTCAAGTCACCCTAGGATCCTTATTTCTTTCATGCCTGAGACTTCCCTAACTTATTCCTTGCCCTGGACTGTCCTTATCAAGTTTCACTGCCTGTGAATCACTACCTGTTGTTCAAGGCCCGAATCACAGGCCACCCCCTCTGGTGAAAAGTCTCCCTACCTATCCTCCATTAGAATCGTTTCTCTCTGCTTCCATGACTCAGTGCTTGAGCTCTGATTGAAGTGACGGATATTAACGTTGAACCAAGTCTCTCTAGCATACAATGATCCTCCTCCTTTAGCAGGTCACGAGCTCTGTGGGGCCAAGATTGAGCCTCACCACCTTGGCACCCATACAGTAGATGCCAGTTGCTATCTGTTGAATGAATGACGTTTTAGTAAAATATAGGTTAAATCACCAGTGGGGCTCAGCTCGGAGCTCTGTGATAACATAGAGGGGTGGGATCAGGGGTGAGACAGAGATTCAAGGAGGGGATATAAGTGTACACGTAGCTGATTCGCTTTGTTGCACCTCAGAAACTAACACATCGTTGTAAAGCAATTATACTCCAATAAAAAAAAAATCACTGAGGGGCTTTCTCCCAATATTTATGGAATGCCTACCACGTGCCAGACATTAAAATAGGTACAAAATTTGGACAAACTCATGGTCTATGAAAGAAAGAATGAATGTATAACCATAAAAGGTCATAAGGTAGAATGTGGGCAGGGCATATTGACACCATCTTTTGATCTCCTCTTCCCTGGATTTTTTTTTTCCAATTTAAAAAATCTTTCCTTGATGTAGGCTTCCTTGGTAACTCAGATAGTAAAGAATCTGCCTGCAATGCAGGAGACCCAGGTTCGATCCCCGAGTCGGGAAGATCCCCTGGAGATGGGAATGGCAACCCACTCCAGCATTCTTGCCTGGAGAATTCCACGGACAGACCATGGAGGTGCAGAGAGTCGGACATGACTGAGCAATAACACTTTATACTTGATGTAAATATCAGCTCTCATCTGAAACCTCCCCTGGCTGCTGGCTGGCCGCCCGCCGACTGAGGGCCAGCTTCCCTCTTTACCTGGTGCCATGGACGTCTCTCCTCTGGGGCAGGGAAGGCAGCAAGAGCAGCAGTTTGACTTCTCAGACAGGGCTGAGTTCCTGGTTCCCGCAGGACATTTCTCATTGCAGAGGGGGGTAGGCACCTGCACAAGGGGGGAGACAGCGCATGGGGGAGGCCGACCAGCACCTGCGCCGTCAGCCTTAGAGCAGCGCTCAGCATCACTCTCACCGACTGGTCCCTCCCTCTCCTCTTCTTTCTCTCCCTCCTCCCCCACCTTAAAAAAGTTAAAAACCCTCTTTACCTCCTTCTCCCTTTCTTTATTCCTTTCCTCTTCCCCTTCCCTCCCTGTCTTGCTCAAACAGTTATCAATGTATTCCACATATCAGGTACCGTGTAGGGTATTAGGGAGAGATCAATAGGTAAAAATAAGTTTGTAAGATGTCACAGTCTAGGGGGAACCAGCTGAAGCTGAAGCTCCGATACTTCGGCCACCTGATGCAAAGGACCGACTCATTTGAAAAGACCCCGATGCTGGGAAAGATTGAGGGCAGGAGGAGAAGGGGACGACAGAGGATGAGATGGTTGGATGGCATCACCAACTTGGTGGACACGAGTTTGAGTAAGCTCCGGGAGCTGGTGAAGGACAGGGAGGCCTGGCGTGCTGCAGTCCACGGGGTCGCAAAGAGTCGGACACGACTGAGCGACTGAACTGACTGAAGGGGAACCAAGAAATCTCAAGGAGAAGAAAGATATGAGCATCACTGCTCCACAGACAAAGGGCTGGCCCCGGATGTTGGGCTGGAATTCTCATTCTGCCGTTTATAAGCTGGGCGACCTTGGGTTTAAGCTCTCTAAGCCTTTGCTTCTCCTCCATTAATTGGGGGCAGCAATTATATCTATTTTGAAGCCTGAATGAGGAGCCAGTGAGCGGATGCAGGGAAGCCCCTACTACAATGCCCTGACCAGTGTGGTTGCACTACAAATGCTAGTAACTAAGATAATATTCTGAATGTTCTGGGAAGTTTGTCCTCCACGCTGGGCTCATTAAATCTTTTAACTTTTATCTCAAGGGTCTTATTTCCCCCCAAACCCAGACAGAACTGAGACACCAATCAGACTACAGACCCCAGCCAAGGGCCCAGTGTGTGGCTTCTCAGCCCTGAGCATCACCGACGTCAGGTGTGCGTGTTCGTTCGTTGTGAGAGGCTGTGCTGGGCGTCGCAGGGGGTTTAGCAGCATCCCTGGCCTCCGTCCACTGATGCGAGCAGCACTCCGCCCAGGTGACAACCACAGACGGCTCCAGACACTGCCAATGTCCCCCGGGGAGCAGAGTCTTTCTAAATTGAGAGCAACTGAGATTCAGGTCACGCTTGCAGAATGAATTTTCTTGGGAAGATCTGGCAAGAGGATTGTTTGGTCTGGGGAAGAAGAAATGAGGGGAAGATACCTGAGTGATGACCCCAAAGGGACCCAGCCTTTGTGTGTGAAGTAATGGTGCTCATTTCTTCCCTGGGACTCTGCTCCCTTTAAAATTTTCTTTTGCTTATTTTTACTCTTTTTTTTTTTTTTTTTTTTTAAGCATAGTTGATTTACAATGTTGTGCCAGTCCCTCTCCCTCATATGTATATATATACTGGAGGAAATGGCAACCCACTCCAGTATTCTTGCCTGGAAAACCTCAGGGACAGAGGAACCTGGAGGGCTACAGTTCACAGGGTCACAAAGAGTCAGACATGCCTGAGTGATGGAGTGCACACACACACACACACACACACACATTCTTTTTCATATCCTTTACATTACGGCTTACCCTAGGAGGCTGGATATGGTTCCCTCTGCTCTGCAGTAGGACCTTGTTTACCCATTCTGAATGCAATAGCTTGCATCCACCAAGGCCAGTTCTCTGCTCCCGTGCTCATCAGCCCCCTTGCTTCTTCCCCCAGGATGGGGGAATTCAGCCACTGACCTGTCACGGGAGTGGAAAAAGACCCACAAGACCAAGGTGGGACCCGAAGGAACCAGGCTGGAATCACTGAGACTGGAGACAAAACATTTATACTTGTTACAGTAATTTTCTTACTCTTCCTTATTATAGAACCATGTGGAAAATGTTATAGATACTCAGATAAGGGGATGCTAAGCCCTTCCTGGGTGAATCGGAAGAAGTATGGCAGGATATGTGAGCTGCAACTGCCCTTAAGTGAGACGTCCCCTAGCTGGTAACCTTTGATACTAGGGCTCAGGGAGTGGGGCTCCATGTGTTATCTTCCCGTTGTGTGAAAAAGTTTGGCATCAGTTATCTGTTTCCCAACATAAGGTTACAAGGCTAACAATCCAGGCATCCCATTCCTGCGTACATACATCCAGAGAAAACCATCATTCGAAGAGATACATGTACCCTGATATTCACTGCAGTACTATTTACAAAAGCCAGGACTTGGAAGCAGTCTAAATGTGCACCAACAGTGGAATGGATAAAAGAGGTGTGTATGCACACACACACACACCATGGAATATCACTCAACCATAAAAAAGAACGAAATAACGCCATTTTCAGGAACATGCATGGGCCTAGAGACTGTCATACTGAGTGAAGTAATTCAGACAGAGAAAGACAAATATCATATGGTATTGCTTATATGTTGAATTGAAAAAAGGATACAAATGAACTTATCTAAAAAACAAATAGAGTTACAGATATAGAAAACAAAATTATAGTTACCGGGGGTAAGGTGGCAAGGGATAAACTGGAAGACTGCTTTTGGCACATACACACTGCTATATATAAACCAGATAACTAACAAGGACCTACTGTATAGCACAGGAAATTCTACTCAAAGCTCTGTAATGGCTTATACGGGAAAATAATCTAAAAAAGAGTGGATACACGTATATGCATAAAAAACTCACTTTGTAAAACACCTGAAACTGCATAACATTGTAAATCAACTACGCTCCAATAAAAATAGAAAAATAAAAAATAAAAAGACAGCAGCAACTCCAGATAGACACCCTAGCTATCTCAGGATAAACTTGAATTGACAATTATGTATGCTTTTCTTTGCTGAGTACTTTGAAGTATCTTAGTATATTTGCTAAGTGTTTTTAAGTGTTAATTTTTTCATTCTCGTAATAATCTGATAACGTAGTGATTGTTCTCCTTTTATACATTAAGTCAAGAAACTAAAGAATTTGCCTGTGATTATACAGCTGATAAGTGGCAACTTGAGATTCAAGCCTGTTTTTCTGATTATAAGTCCAACTTTCAATTTTTTCCTCTGATAAGAAGCCGTGTAATTCAGTAATAATATAAAAGACTCAAAAATATACTCTTGGATCCCAAATTCCACTTCTAACTATTTATTATACTTTCAAGTAATCAGAGGTAATCTTAGTATGTATGCACAAGTTATAACACAATGGAGGTATTTAAATGGAAAAAATTGGAAAACAGTGTAATGTCCAATAGCAAAAATATTTAAACATTTTCTTAATCTGAATTATTCAGTCATGCTTCTGAAGATATAATGTGGCATTTAATGAGCTTATATATATATAATTTATTTATATATATTAAGACACACACATTTATAATTTATTAATTACCTTTGCCTTTAGCAAGCTCTTTTGTTTTGGGAGCTAGAGAATGATTTTGGAAGGTTTTATTTGCAAACAGCCTCAGAGTTGTGTAGGTCAAAGGTCTGCCCTACAAATGCTCCATCAGTTCAACGTAACAATCCCTGCTGGGTGCTGGGAGGGGAGAGGAGCTGTGGGCCTGGTCCTCAGGGAGCTCTCTGCCCTCACAGCTCAGGGTCCTTCTGCCCGGATGACAGCACAGTCATTTACCAGCAGCTCGTTTCCAGGAGGAGATCTGAGCTCAAAATGTCCAACCATCGCGGTCTGTTCACCCTGGTCTGGGAGGAGGTGTTCTTAATGTCAAACGTGGCCGGCATCTCCCCTTCTTGGGTGAAGAAAACCTCTTCCTGGGCTTTGGTGGTGAAGCGAACCTTCTGGGTATAATGCAGCATCTGAGATGCAGACAGAGGTAAAAGGAAAGAACTGCTTAGGCGCAGAACAGGCCTGGTGGGAGCGGGGGGCTGGGGCTTCCTCCACATCAGGGACTGTGCCTGCCAGCCCTTGGAGGAAGGCACATTTTATGAAAAAAAAAAAAACAACAACCAACAAAACCCCTGCTAACCCATGCTAACAGGTTATCTCATCTCCCAAGTTTGCAGTAACCCGTGGTAACGAGGGGAGTGAGTTGAGTTACTGGAAACCTGGGAGCATTGGGTCTTGCCTAAGATAAACTCACTCGCAGGCTGGTCCTATGAACACAGGTGTCTCCATCCATCCAATTCTGCACCATCTGTCCACCCACATTACTAAGCTTCCTCCTTTGTGCCAGACATCACTGGGAGCTAGGACACAAAAGAGACCTACCTTCAAAGCACCACCGTGTTCATCTCAGCAGTGTGGCTGACAGAGAAGGCTTGTGGTTAAAAGACGTGCAGCCCGAGGAATATGTTTCAATGCATCCCAAACATTTCATTGCTGGGAGAACTTCAGCTTACGTGACTGGTAAAGCCCTGCTCTTATTTCCTTCTGGAATAACTTAAGAAGTAGAAAAGGCAGGTCAGGCAAAGTTCCTTTAGGAGCCCACCTGAGACTTTGGTGTGGGTGTTTCTGGGTCTTTTAACACCTTTGGAGAAGATGGGGTTGCCTTCAATTCTCTGATTAGGTTGTGATCTTGTCTAGAAAGCTGGAACTCTGTAAGAAAACCTTTGAGGGTCTTTATAATAGAGCTTCCTCTGGATTTTCCAACCTTTCCTTTTTGCTGTTTTTTTTTCTTTTTTCTTAGTCTGTCCCATGGTTTGAACCAACCGGATCACTTTCCCACTCCTGCCATCCCCGCTAATATCTGGTATGTGTAATTATTTATTACTCTTTCCAACTAGAGTGTAAACACTTTGAGGGCAAGCACACACTTTGAGCATATTTGTATCCCCCCTTGCTCCAAGATGCATGAAAGTCACTTCATAAATACTTGTGGCATAAACACACATTTGTTGAAGTAGTTATGGAAGCCCTATAAGAATACAGGAGGGAGTTTGAGCAGATTACTCGGCTTGAGGGTGAAGCTGGGTGTAGACTCATGGAAGAGTCCTGGAATTCTTCAGCTTTGAGCGGCAGTGCCCGGACTCCGCCGCCAGGCTGCCTGGTGTGACTTCTGACTCTACCTTGAACCAGATGTGTGACCTTGGATGTGAAATTCTACCTGAAAGGGGACCTACCTCATGAAGTCATCACAAAGATGAAATGTATTTTTTTTTTTTTTTTTGTGTAATAAAGTTTTATTAAAGTATAAAGGAGGTAGAGAAAGCTTCTGACATAGGCATCAGAAGGGGGCAAAAGAGTACCCCCTTTGCTAGTGTTAGCAATGGAGTTATATACTCTCCAATGAATCCAAAGAATATCTGGAGGTTGTAAAGGCCTCACCAGACCCACTCCCATAATTTACATTTTAAAATAACAGAGTTGGCCAGAAGGTTTAATCCAAAGATTGTCCTCAGGCAGGATACATCCTTGTAAAGACCAGACCTACTCCCATAATTTATGTTTTAAGATAACAGAATTAGCCAGAGGGTTTAGACTGTCCTCAGGCAGGATACATTATTGTTATATAATCCTAAGGAATGTAGAGGAAAAAAAGTAAAAAAGTTTGTCCTTTCTTCCTCCTTGAATATCCCAGACCTCTCTCTCCTTGGGGACCCCTAGACTTCTTATCAACTTGCCTAGGAAATGACTCTCTCATTCCCCCCCTTTTCTTTTAGGAGAATTATGTTGCCTAGGGAAAAGGGGCATCGTTCTCATTCCATAACTGCTTCCGAGCTGACAAGGGGCATTGTCCCTAAATTGGTGAGGCAACATATTCTCCTAATCCTCATAGTGAGGATGTCTGATCCAGGGGCTCCAAGTAATAGTTGGAGGAGGCTGTGGCACTCATAGGAGCTCGGACAACTATTTGTAAACTAAAAGCTTTTAGACGGTTAGAAAACCCCATTATACAGTTACAGATGTAAGGCAAAATAGTCATTAAACCAAGTTAAAATCAAAATGAAAAGTCACATTATGTCCATAGTTACATCAGTCCATCTTAAGGTTGTTAGATGTCATCAGTTTAAGAAGAGGCATCACATGTGATTGTTGTCGAAGGTATTCGCAGACTTGGAGAAAGTCTTTTCCTTGAAGTGGAGATGTCCACCACGGGAAGCCTTCCACCGATGAAGTGGGGAGTGCTCAGCAGACCCAGCAGTTAGACCGATTGTGGAATGCAGCATAGGAGTGAGCCCAGGACAGGAAGGCATTGTCTTGAGGATCAAACGGCAGACTCAGGATTTTTGGAGTCAGCAGAAGTAGGCTCACATAGATTATCAGACCCATCTTGTCCTGAAGGATCCATGATGAAAGGTTGTTGCTGAACGATAAGATAAGACGCGGGATTCTTGGCCTCCGGAGGAGACGAATACAATCCGGGGCCAGAGACGAGGCTGGAACGCTCAGAGCTTTCGTGTAATAAAGTTTTATTAAAGTATAAAGGAGATAGAGAAAGCTTCTGACATAGGCATCAGAAGGGGGCAAAAGAGTACCCCCCAGATGAAATGTATTAACATCAATAGATACAAAGTGCTTGGAGCATCACTGGGCAGAGAATAGTACTCAAAAATGTTAACTCCTACTACACTTGCAGTCTTGCAAGAACTCACATGATATAAACAATGATAAAATTACCTAAAACCTGTTTTTAAAAAGCTGTGCCTGGTTCAAAGACAGTCTTTTAAAATTAAGAGGACTTTTCTTCTATTCTGACTTCGTTTCTGTAACTTTGCTTGGATATCTGTAGTGGTGTGCTGCTAAATGTTTAACAACTGGCTCTTTGGGGGGAAAACGCTGGGATTTTAGTGTTTGCTGATTTCCATGGTTTAGCAAACAATTTGCATAGTTTCTGAAAATTTTACAAAGGCTCCCATTGCCAGTAGGAGCCAGTTGTCCCTTCCACAACTAGACCCCTGATATCTTTAATAACAAGGTGTGTGCTAAGTCGCTTCAGTCGTGTCCGCCTCTTCTGCAACCCCATGGACTGTAGCCCGGCAGGCTCCCCTGTTTATGGGATCCTCTGGGCAAGAACACTGGAGTGGGTTGTCCTTTCCTACTCCGGGGGATCTTCCAGATCCGGGGATGGAACCTGTGCCTCTTATGTCTCCTGCATTGTCAGCTGGGTTCTTTACCACTAGCTCCACCTGGGGAGCCCGGTAATAAGGTACCCGAATCATAGTCCCTTTGGCTCCAAGTTCATTATTCCTGCCATTGGGCCTCACCGCCTGTCTGCTGGTCTCTGAGATGAACAGGGTCTGGGCAAGGCTCTGGGCTGCTCACCTGCCAAGGCCTGGCGGTCTGTGAGCCGGCACAACGCCTCCCAGGAGGGGTCCCTCGCCAGGGCAGCTGGTCATCAGGCTGCGATGGGCACCGGGCAGGCCTGGTAAGTGGCGGTCAGATCCGGACGTCTGAAGGCAGACAGGTGGACGGCTGTCGTGTTCTCAAGCCCCCCGGTGCAGTTCCGAGCGCCTTCTCTGGGCCTTGGGATGGCCGCCCCGAATCAGGCCCACCTGCATCCCTGCGGCTCCTCCCGGCACTTCCTCATCAGACTGCTGCTGGGGTACAAGCCGGGCGGGGCGCCAGCAGGAAATCCACAAAGCCGGGCATCGCTCCCGAGGATACGGTCAGGCTCAAGCTGCCCTTGAGCAGGCCCTGGGCGGTGGGGCCCGGACCTGAGGCCTGCAGGAGAAGGAGGTGGAGACCCACGTCCTCTGGGTCCCCTTCTTCCCCTGGGCCTCGGCCAGGAGCCTGGGGTGGAAGTGGGACCAGTCACAGATGATGCCCGTGGCGGCGGGTCAGGAGGCGACGCTGCGGCCCCGGCAGCCGAGCCCCTTGGAGAAGGCCACACGGACGCCCGCGCGCCGGATCTCCGTCTGCAGCTGCTGCTCCGGCCGCTCGGGGCTGCCATTGTCGGAGCCACCAGGCCCGCAGCCCCCCTCCCTGGGGCCAGTGAAAGTGACTCAAGAACTTGGCCAGGGCCTGTGGGCGCTGCCGGGCACCGCGCGCAGGAAGGACGGGAACCGGAAGTGATCCCAGACCCGGGGATGCTGCGGCCCCCACCCACCTGCGGGAGGACTGGGGTGAGCCCTCCTGGCTAAAACGCCGCCAGTTGCCCTGCTGAGGATCCACTCATGTTCTCATCAGACACCAGGTGCTTGGCCTTATTCCTCCCCTCTCTGTCCATTATTGTTAAAAACATTTCTTCCCCCCATACAGAAAACTGGGCATAACGAAGTTTTATTCAACTTGATGGGTTTGGAGATAAGTATATGCCTGTGAAACCATCACCACAATCTGTGCCACAAACCTATCCATCAGGTCCAAGTTTCTGCCCACTTTCTTCTTTATTATTATTATATTTTCGTGATAAGGACACAACACAGTATCTACCTTCTTAGGTAATTTTTCAGGATACAATACAGTATTGTTAACTGCAGGCGTTATGCTACACAGGAGCTCTCTAGGACTTATTCTTTTTGCATAACTGAAAATTTGTACCCCTTGACCGATATACCCCCCCTTTCCCCCTCCTTCCAGCCCCTTCCCTCCTTCCAACCACTGTTACTGCTCTCTGCTTCTAGGAATCTGACTATTTTAGGTTATCCTGTAAGAAGTATCATGGAGTATTTATGACTCTGCGTCTGTCTGTCTTTTATTTTTAATTTTATCTCTTGTCCAGGTCGTTCCAAAAGCCTATAGGCTCAGGCTGGCGAAGCCAATTCACTTTCAGAAGGAATGCAATGGACTAAAGAATATATCTTAGGGTGCTGGTGAAAGAAGCAGAGAAGTACAGGTATGCTGTTAATAAGTGTTTTATGTTTCAATATTGTATAGTTCTTCACACTGAGAAATAAAGGTTCAAGTGAATTAAAAACTTGGGTTGTCATTGGAAGAATTGAGATAGGATTTAGAACTTCCCAAGCACTATAAGGAAAGTATATTTAAAAAATTAGGAAATTTCAAGACATTTAGGAAAAAATTAGGAAAAACAGGAAAAAAAGTATAATAAATAGAAAACTATGATAATAGCAATAGTAAATGAATGTATAGATATCCCTTCTAAGAAATAAAAGCACTTTTCTGCTTATTATTTCTCCTAATGGGGTTTGTTATCTATTGGTAAAAAGTTATGACCAAGCGCATGAAGGGAACATTTTATGGGGAGGAAGAACAGCAAGCGTGTTAGCAACCAGAGCCAATGTGGAAGGTTAAATCACTCTAGCCACGAAGAGCGCCATGTCAGGCAAGTGTGTCTAAAATAGGTAACTAATGAGGACTTCCCTGGTGAAGAGAATGGCAACCCACCCCAGCGTTCTTGTCTGGAGAATCCCATGGACAGAGGAGCCTGGTGGGCTACAGTCCAGGGGGTCGCAGAGAGTCGGGCACGACTGAGCGACTGACATACAGACACACACACACACAGTAGGACTTACTGCCTCGCAGGGTACTTTACTCAATACTCTGGAATGAAAAAAAAAAAATCTAAAAAGAGGGGGTATATGTGTATGTATGACTGATTCACGTTGCTCTACACCTGAAACTAACACGGCATGTAAATTCACTATTCACTCCGATAAAAATTAAAAAAGGAAGACAGCTAGAGTCTGGAGTTCTCTGCTTGCTGCCTAGATGGCCCCCCAGCCGTGTGAGTCCTGTGGGCACCCTATTCTGACCTCTCTGGACCTCGTCTGCGGGCGCCCTGCCCTCTCTCTGCTGGTTAGAGGCTTGACCAGAGACTGGGGCTAGGAGGAGAGTCAGCGTAGAGAATTCCCGCTCCCAGACACCCCTCTGCTCAGCCATGGGTTGGCCGTGTCTTCCTTTGACTGAGAAAGACCGCAGTTCTAGTGGGAGGACCTCTCCCACCACTTGCTCCTCCCGTGAACGGGCAGGGGGAGTGTCTTACTGTCGCTGTCCCAGGCATTTCACCTGTAGCCCTGCCTAAAAAAGTGAGCGTGTTCATCGCTCAGTCGTGTCTGACTCTCTGTGACCCCACGGACTGGGGGACGGCGACCCCAGGCTCCTCTGTCCGTGGGATTCTCCAGCAAGGATATTGGAGCCGGGTTGGCATGCCCTCCTCCGGGGGATCTTCCCCACCCAGGGATCGAACTCGGGTCTCTTGTGTCTCCTGCACTGTGGGCAGATTGTTTACCACCAGTGCCACCTGGGAGGCCTGATGTATGTGAGGGAAGCCTTGCATGTGTGAAGTGTGACAGACAGCTCGTGGGAAGCGTCTGCACCGCCCAGTGGGCTCGGCTCGCTAGACGGGTGGGGCTGAGCGGGGAGCGGAAGGGAGGCTCGGAATGAGGGGGTATATGGTGCCTCAGACAGCGAAGAATTGGCCTGCGGTGCGGGAGACCTGGGTTCAGCCCCTGGGTCAGGAAGATCCCCTGGAGGAGGGCATGGCACCCACTCCAGTGTTCTTGCCTGGAGCATCCCACGGACAGAGGAGCCTGGCGGGCTGCAATCCACGGGGTTGCAGAGTCGGACGTGACTGGGCGACCATCACAGCGCGTATCTTATTCACGTTGTTGTGCGGCAGAGTCTAGCACAGCATTGTAAAGTGATTATACACTAATGAAGAAAAAAAGCTAAGAAGCTCTCATAGAATTAAAAGACTTTTTTTTCCATAGAGAAGCGTAGAGACTAAACAAAATATGACTTGTCTGTTGAGTGGCACCGTGTGAAGCCTTCCCTGAGGCCGGCTCCTCGGGCTGGGCTTGAGTTCTTGCTTCTCATCCCCTGCCAGCCCTAGGACCCTCGCCTTCATCCCATCATCACGCGCTCCTTCTGTCTCGGATGGTTTGAGCTCGAGTCTTCCCTCCCCGTTATACTTTAAGCAGGACCCTGAACAGGTCTTAGCTGTCGGGCGCCTGAATGAATGCATGCCTTTCTCTCCCGTCCTTCTCGTCTCCCTCCCCTCCTCCTGGAGGGTGTCTGGGCTGCTCCGGGCGGGGTTCCTGTCTCAGACTTTCCCAGCCTGTGAGGGAAGCTGTCCCACCTGGTGTACGCAATCAGGTTCTTTAACTTCAAAGTCTTTGGCGACTCTCCGGCCCTAGACGAGCCAAGATGACACAGAGGATTTGGGAACTGGCTTTTCTCAAAAGGTAACGGCCCCTTCCAAGTTTACATTGCTAGCATTATTGTTAGGCTCTTATCATTACCATTAGAATCTTTCATTACAATCATCCTATTGTTAGAACATTATTGTTAGAATCTTATCATTATTGTTACAATCTCTCGTTATTGTTGAGAGCAACAACCACTAACTACTGGAGTGGGTTGCCATTTCGAACTCCAAGGGATCCTCCCGACCCAGGGATCGAACCCACGTCTCTTGTGTCTCCTGCCTTGGCAGGCAGATTCTTTACTGCTGCGCTCCCTGGGAAGCCCCTAACATTTATGAGCACTTGTTATATAGCAGGCACTGATTATTCCATTGTTAACACCCACAGTGACTCTAAGATATATCTTTGTCACCTTCGTCTTGTAGGTGAGGAATGTGGAGCTCAAAAGGGATGCCTGAATTGGTCAGGATCGCATAATGAATAAGATGCTTCTAAGATTCAAATCCAGGTTTCCTGACTTTGAAGCCAGGGTCCTCCATCATTTCTATTGCTTCTGCTTCCCAGCCCATCTCTGCTGGTTCCCTCTGCTGGTTTGCATCCTGGGATTCATGTGAAACCAGGAGAATTTCTACCAGGTCCTTTGACTGGATGAACTCTGGGGTTTTACAGAAGCAGAGTTGGAAAAAACAAGGCCTGTTGCCAAATGCTCAAGCATTTCTTAAGATGCAGTCCAGGTGGAGCTCCCTTGAATTTTAGCAAAATGAAGATACCATGCCAAGGAGTGGGGTCCCCCGTGTTTAGAGGGACTATGCAGACACTCTTGAGTTCATGAACCCAGGAGCATGTGGCCTCCCAGGCTGGCCCTGGGGAAAATGAACTTAATGCACAGAGGTCAGCATCACATCACAAGTGGCCATTGGGTGGTGATGCTGCGGAGACCTAGGAGGTGGGCCAGGTGCAGCCTCAGGGCTGGAATGTAACCAACCAGACAGGTGACAATACCATCAACTGAAGACTTGACCTGTCTGAGTGAAACATTGGGTGAGGATGTCTCAGCCACGCCAAGCGTTCTGGTGGCAGGTCTGATTTCATAGAGATGCTGGTCCAGTTTCCTCCTTACGCTTCAATTCTCGGCTCATGGCTCATCCTTCCGAGAAGATACTGGCCTCAGATAGAGGCTTTTCTGCAGGGAGACAATACACGGACCAGCCAGCTCAAGGCTGTCGGTCGTGCTGAAAATCACATTTCTCATTCTGAGTTAATAAGTGATGTCTGACTTTGACAGTGATTTTGGGCAGCTCGAGCCAGCCCCGCCAATACCAGGCATTCCTGGGTGAGTACTTTTTCCTGGAACTGTGACGTCATACCATTGTCTGTGCCCTGCTTGACTATCAGCCCTTTGAAGTTGGCAGCTGGGGCTTACTCATATTAGTATCCGAGGGGATCATGACCTGGCCTGCAGCGGTTGTTCAGAAAGCGCCTATTGACTGGCTGTGAACCGTGTGATTTTTGGAGCTACTGAGCTGGGACTAGTAATGTATCGGGAGGCTTTATTTTCCGTGTCCCCGGGGCGCCTGACTCAGGAGTGATGTTTGTGCTCTCGTTCTTGTGAGAATCATGGGGCTGGCACAGGAGCCCCCGGTGGGAGGTGGAGGGTGGTCTCAGATCCTAACGTCACCCACCCTGCTGGAGGGGGACCTCAGAGCAGGCTGTTACCGTGAGGATTGGACTGACTTCCTGCATTTTAACCTTTTTCAGTTACAGCAACGTGGGTCTTGTTGTGGGGGCTTCCCAGGTGGCTCAGTGGTAAAGAATCCACCTGCAATGCGGGAGATGAGGTTTGATCCCTGGGTCAGGAAGATCCCCTGGAGGAGGAAACGGCAACCCTCTCCAGTGTTCTTTCCTGGGAAACCCCGTTGACAGAGGAGCCTGGCAGGGTTTGTGGGATCGCAAGAGCTGGACACAGCTTAGCCACTCAACTACCACCATCACCAATGAAGGCCTAGCAAAGGAATTTTTAAGCTATCTTGGTAAGACTTTTCTCATAAATTAAAAAACTAGAAAAAGAATTCTCTGTCAACTAAGTGTCCTGATGTCTGACTTGGAGCCGAGGTCCCGGTAGCCCAACATTCCAACTCGGAACCTTGAGTCTGGGTTGTTCTCCCCCAAGTCCTCCATGGTAGGTCCTTGGAAAGCCACGTGGGTGCCCTGGTGTTGGCTGTCTGGGTTCACGCTTGCCTTCTGGCCCAGACTATCAGTTTTTCTGAGGATAAGTCCGTGACTTCAGACGTGTCTCATGGTACCCGTGGCTGTAGTGTAACACTCTACACCCTGAGTAGTGTGCAGAGCAAACATTTGGAAATCACAGCCAGCTCCACAATAGGTAGCATTTTCATTTGACTGAGGTTCCCTCGTCTTTTGCTTCTGTGCCTTTTTCTACCCCTGGGGTTGAATTGCCTGACTTTGAATCCCAAACTGCTACTTACTAGCTGTCTGATTTTGAGCAAGTGACATTTCCTCTTTGAGCCTCAATTTCATCATCTGTAAAATGGGAATAGTGATATCAACCTCATAGAGTAGTGAGAATTAAATGACATGATTAAAATAGATGTAAGGAATTCCCTGGTGGTCCAGTGGTTAGGACTTGGTGTTCTCATCGCTGGAGCCTGGATTCAGTCTCTGGTCAGGGGATTAAGATATCCTGAAGCCATGTGGCATCGCCAAAACAAAGAAACAAAAAAGAATATGATAATAATAAATACTGACATAGCACTTCCTCTAAATTATCAGGCATTTTCTAAGTATTTTATGTGTATCATCTCATTTAATCTTTAATCTCAAGTGATCTAATTTAATTCTTTATAAGAATTTTGATACTGCTAAGAATCTAAAAAGCAATTTTCACTCATGGTACTTGTTCAATAAATGATAGATACAGTCATTATTAAGTTACTCTCAATCAACATTGCAGAAAAAAAGGATATGATAAATTCACTTATACTAAGATGTGAATGACTGACAATTGCTATAATTACTCAAGAATAGCTATTGAGAATTAAGTGTTTGCTTCTGATTGAATGATTTTTATAATTGTGGCACTTGATGCCTCAGTGGAATCTGGAAGGGAATATATTGAATATTTCTTAGAGTGTCTTTTAAAGGTCACAAGTAAGCAGTTGTGGACTTACCTTTATGCTTCCAGGCATGCTGGGGGGAATGTAGATTCTCCGCCTGGAAATTGATTTGATAAACATTACTTCCCTACCTAATAGGTCTGATGTATGCTGAAGATTAGACAGAACTCAAGTCCAGGCAAACGTCTCACCGAAACATCAAGAAATCCAGCAGAGTGGTCTGTCACGTGTTCGACTCCCCAACCTACTGAGAAAGGTGGGGAGGGGGAGTGAGATGCTCCTGGCTTGAGTTATAAATCTTGGGGTCTATCTTCAGCCCTCGGTCAGGGGCTGTTGGAAAACATGTGTCCCAGTCTGCTTAACCAATCAACAAAAAAATTACGGGAGTTTGGCCTAAGGCTGCCAAATTTTAATTTTACCATTAAAAGTTTGTTGGAAAAATAGAACCTACAATATCCAAGATGTGGAAACAATGTCCATCAGTGGAAGAATGGATGAAGTTGTGGCATATATGTATATATGCGTGTGTGTGGCATATAAACATGCACACACACATGGAATATTATTCGGCTACAAAACAGAGGAAGCCCTGCCGTTTGTGATGGCTCGAATGGACCTCGAGGGCATTAGTGTTAGCTTCTCAGTCATGTCCGACTCTTTGCGACCCCACAGACTGTAGCCCGCCAGGCGCCTCTGTCCATGGAATTCTCCAGGCAAGAATACTGCAGTGGGTTGCCAGTTTCTTCTCCAGGGGATCTTTCTGATCCAGGAATCGAACCCGGGTCTCCTGCACTGCAGGCAGATTCTTTACTGTCTGAGCCACTGGGCTTTGTGCTGAGTGAAATAAATCAGACCCAGAATGACAAATACTGTATGATTTCAGTTACATATGGAATCTAAAGAAAAATCCCCCCAAACAAAAAGCAGCCAAAATCATAGAAAATGGGGTCACATTTGTGGTTACTAGAGGCAGGGAGTGGGGAGGGCGGAACTGGAGGAAGGAGGTGGAATGGTACAGAGTTTCAGTCCTGAGATAAGTAAGGACTAGGGTGTAATGTACAGCATGATACAGTTAAAGCTGCTGTATGTTATATGCATGGACTTGTTAGGAGAGTGTATCCTAAGAGTTCTCATCACAAGGAT
The DNA here is from genome assembly GCF_019320065.1 of Cervus canadensis. Taxonomy (NCBI): domain Eukaryota; kingdom Metazoa; phylum Chordata; class Mammalia; order Artiodactyla; family Cervidae; genus Cervus; species Cervus canadensis. The sequence goes on from NC_057396.1 coordinate 75,594,725, forward strand.
ACACATTCTTCTTTTCTTTTTTACTTTCTCTTTTGATTGTATCTAAATGAGATGACCGTTGCTAACCAAACTTACTGCGGTAATCATTTCACCATATACCTCAGTCAAACCATCACGCAGTGATATATGTCAATTACATCTCAATAAACTTGGAAAAAGAAATCTCAGAAGGGCTGGTGACCTCACACCGACATACGTGTGTACCTGGTCGTTTCTGTCTGGGTCTTGCTGCCAACGAGAGAAGCCGTCATTATAGATCAGCGCCAGTTTGTGGGTCGGCGCTAGGGAACCGGTGATCGAGTCCATTGCCCATTCCCCGATGTTGCAGAAGGGGAATCCCAGGCCGAGGAGAGGAGAGTGACCTCCAAGGTCGCAGCCGCGACGCGGTTACACCTCATCCTCCGGACCTGGTCGCTGAGCACCCAGCTGAGGATTCGCGCGCTTGTCTCTGTTGGGGTGCACCTCTCACCCCAGGGACTCCGGACAAGGACGGCGGCTTAGCCACGGGCTCGGACTCCGGGGCCATCCCTCCCACCGTCCCCGGGAGCGGTGGCTGGGGGCTGCAGTGAAGCCGCGCGTGGCCGGGGCCGCTTGGACGGCAGGGCGGGGTGCTCCCAGGGCCTGACGCCTGAGAGGCAGGAATCGCAGACCTGCAGTCCACGGTGAGGCTGGGCAGGAAGGCTGGGTCCTCTTCCGCCTCAGACACAGGAAAGAGAAGGCCCGGAAGGCTCAGGAAAAAGGGGGCTTGGAATCTTGGAGAGGGCGAATGGCAGAGGGTGTTTGGAGCAGTCAGTAGCCTGGTACAGAGCCACACGGAGCAGCCCCGGAGTCTCTCCTTGGCCCAAGCAAGGGCAGGCAGGGGTGTGGGGTTGAATTCAGGCGTATGTCTGTTGAAAGAAAGAAGCCTCGGGCGGACTGGAGTGTCTGGGGAATATAGGCTTGCACAAGAGGACAGTCATGGAGAAAGGCTGGCGGCCTCCCTGAGACGGACGAAGAGACACACAAAGGGATGGACACACACGAGGGTGTCCAGACATGCAGACAGATGCTGAGAACAGCATAGACACACACACAGCATCGGGTCCCCAAACTCGGGCAGGCCCTGGGCGGGGTGGACGGGACGCGGAACCAGGCAGGCCGGTGGGCTGGGGTACGCGACTCAGACGCAGAGGCGGGCAGATGCACCCAGAGACAGGCGCTCGGGCGTGGGTGGGACAGCAGACGGGTGACCTGGGCTGAGGTGAACGGGACAGACGCCCGTGGAATCTGGCAGCCGTGTACCCAGGCAGACGCACGGGCACGCGCGTGGATGAGTGGCCGCCGAAGCAAGCAGAGAGCGGTGAGTAGATGCAGAAGACGCCCTAGACACCTTCTGGCAAAGACTCGGGCAGGGAGAAGTCACACAGACCTGGGGGAGGCCGACAGAGGGGTCCGGCCCCATGCTTCCTGGGCACCCTTCTGGATAGTCCCTGCAGGCTCACCCATTGAAATCAGGGTAGAAACCAGGGAAACCTTGGAAATGGTTCAGGCATCTGTGGAATCTGGACTCATGGGAGAAAGTGGTGGACAAGCATGGCCTGGGGCCGCCTTCTCTTTCATCCCAGGAACGTGCGTATAGATCTGTCTGACCACAGCTCCTGCAGCCAGGGTTCTGGAACATTCCTAGCTCTTCTCTCCATCGTGTTTAGGGATGTTAGCATTATGGTGGCTCAGATGGCGAAGAACCTGCTTGCTAGTGCAGACTTTCTCCTTCGCTGGGTCAAGAAGATCCCCTGGAGAAGCAAACGGCAACCCACTCCAGTGTTCTGGCCTGGAGAATCCCATGGACAGAGGAGCCTGTTAGGTTTCAGACCTTGGTGTCGCAAAGAGTTTGACACGACTGAGCATGTGCACGCGCTCACACACACACACAGCATCATCCGGTGTGAGAAAGGCGTGCTCCTCCATTGACTTGAGACAGTCTCCACCACCCAGTACGCAGGGCCTCTCCCTGCCGGGGGGCCTTGGAGGGTGGACGGTAGGTCCGGGGTCCCCCGATGCCCGCATCGATCAGGAGGGCTCCTCCGCTTCCCCCTGCCCTCCCCTCTGCCCATGTAGATAAAGAGCACGACCCACCGTGGGCAAGGAGGTTGCCGGAAGGTGACCTTTGGCTGACCCAGCACTGCGTGTAAGGGGGTCACAGCCTTGATGATCACATCCCTTTTGATGGAGAAGATGTCTGAGGGCCTGGATGCTGGCAGGTACCCCGGGCCCTGACAGTGTCCCCCACAGGCATTTCCTGAGAGCAGGGCCTCAAGGACCCCTGGGCCGGGCAGAGGGGCTGCCCTGTCACCTGGGCAGGAGGCTGGGGCTTCTCTGCCGGCAGACCCCCGGGCCTGGCTTCCCCGGAAGGCTCCAGGCATCTGTGTTGGGTCTTTCGGAGACCCTGAAGCGAAGTACAGTGAGCGGCGGCGAGCGCCCAGACTTCGCCCTCCAGCGCTGTACCCCTGGGCTTCTCCAGGGCTCTGGGACACCCTTCCAGCCCGCATCCCAGCAACCTCAGCCAGGCCGCTCTCACTCTGACCGGTCCTAACGCTCCTGATGTCCTGGCTGAGGGAGGCATTGGTCCGGACAGCGGAGCTGGGGGTGTGCCCTGCCCATCAAGACCTTCCTTTCTCCCAGGACCCCGCGGCAGGCGGCCTGTGTTTCTAAAGGACTCAGACCCCCCTGCCCCAGGGTCTCCTGGGCCTGCTCACACAGCAGAATCTTCAAAGCCAAAGTTAACCCAGTGATCCCAGCAGAGAGGCCTGAGGTCTCCAGGGAAGGGTTGGAAAACAGGCCGGAGAAGCAGCCGGTGGCCTGTGGCCGCGGGCCTTGGGGAGGCCCGACTGTCACTGGGGTGGGGACGCTGACGTGGGGTTCCTGGGGGCCCCGCCTTAGGGGTCAGCCTCAGGCTGCTTTGGGCTGTGCTCCTAGTTGTGTGGCAAACACCCCGATGGGCCTCCGTGTTCTCTCCCGTGGCAGGAAAATACTGGAGTCCACAGATGGTTCCCAGACTTGACTCCAGCAGCGAAACCCTCTCGTGACTCACGACTGAGGCTCCCTGCGCCGAGTCCGGAGGGGCTGAGACACCCTCTGGGAGGCAGGGGCGATTGTGCCTTGACTTTGCCCGCCGGCCTCTCCCCGGCCTCTCTCGGCGGTTTCCCGCGCCTCTTGAAAGTATCTTCCACCTGTAAGGACCACAGTGTGATGCTGCGGCCTGATTTCCTAGAAGGCTTCTTTCAGGGTGAGCTCTGACTTTCTTTTGTTTTGAATTGTAGACTTTGTTTTTTCTTCCAGTTTTGTGGAAATAGAATTGACATGTTGTTCAGTTGGTGAGTCGTATCTGACTTTTGCGACCCCACGGACTGTAGCCCACCAGGCTCTGCTGTCTGTGGGATTTTCCTAGGCAAGAACACTGGAGCGGGTTGTCATTTCCTTCTCCAGGGGATCTTCCCGCCACAGGGAGTGAACTCTCAGCTCCCGCATTGGCAGGCGGATTCTTTACCACTACGCCCCTAGGGAAGCCCATAATTGACGTACAGCCCTGCATAAGTTTAATGTATACAGCATGGCGATTTGATTCACATACATCAAGAAATGATGACCACAGTAAGTTTACTGAACATCCATCACCAGGGATAAAAATGAAAGAAATAAATTTCTTGTGATGAAAACTGTTAGGATTTGCTCTTGAAACAGCGTTCATATATAACATACAGCAGGGTTAATTATGGGTATTCTCTGGTGGCTTAGGTGGTAAAGAATCTGCCTGCAATGTGGGAGACCTGGGTTCGATCCCTGGGTTAGGAAGATCCCCCTGGACAAGGGCATGGCAGCCCACTCCAGTATTCTTGCCTGGAGAATTCCATGGACAGAGGAGCCTGGTCAGCTACAGTCCATGGGGCCACATATTTATCACGCTGTATGTTACGTCCCCAGTACTTATTTATAACTGGAAGCATGTGCATTTTGCCTATCTTCATCCAGTTTCCCTTCTTCTCCCCTCAGTTTTCAAGTGAATGTGACCAAATGAGCATTGGAACAGTCGTAACTGTTTTTTTATTTAAAAAAATTTGACTGGAGTATAGCTGATTTACAATGCTGTTAGTTTCAGGTATATAGCAAAGTGATTCAGTTATATACATATGTATGTATATATCCATTCTTTTTCAGATTCTTTCCCCATGTAAGTTATTATAGAATATTGAGCAGAATTTTCCATGCCATACAGTAAGTCCTTGTTGGTTTTATATTATAATATTATATATATATAATCATATTTTAGTTTACGTATATATTTTACATATAAAATAGTGTGTGTTTATTAATCCTAAACTCCTGATTTAGCTCTCCCTGCAAAGTCTTTGCGCTGGTAACTCTAAGTGAACTTACTTACTGAAAAGCAGCAGGCTCACAGATTTTAAAAAGAAACTGATGGCTGTAACCTCGACCCAGGAGGGATTGGGGCTGAGGAGGGGCCAGGGGGCGTCTGGACTCAGGTTAGCAGGGCGTGCGCAGGGGTTATGCTCTGTGCACGAGGGGAGGCCGGGAACACGGAGTGAGCAGGGGCTGTTAGTGAACTGAGAGACCGCGGAATGCTCTTTTCTCGTGGATTGTGCCGGGGACAAGCACACCGTGGTTCCAGAGAGCTCAGCTGAGCCCCTGAGGGCGGGCATGAGGAGGGCAGGTGCAGGGGCCCCGGAAGGGCAGTTTCAGGGCAGAGACACCTTACGGTGTGGAAAGCACCCTTGAACCCACGTTCCATTCGGTCCTCATCATCCTCCAGGTGAGGCAGGACTTATCATTCTCCTTTTACAGGTGGGAAGTGCAGAGAGATGCAGCAATTTGCTCCGGGTCATGAAAGCCGTAAATGCAAGATACGGGCTTAGAACTTGAGTCACCTGGACCCGGCCCCACACCCGCACCGAAGGGCAAGGCAGTCCTTCTGAAACGGGAAGGGCGTCACCCGCAAGAGCCACTTGGGTAAAGCTGCCGGGGCAGCCTGTGTGTTTTGAAATATCTCCCAGCGCAGGGGGGGCATCGGCGGAGCTTTGTCCTTTCCCACCCCGGCTGCCGGGCGGAGCAGCATGCACGTCCTGCCATGAGCTCTAGAAAAGCCTCGGGAGGCTCAGGGCTGCCACGTCCCTGCCCTGGCTGATGGCCGAAGCCTGAAATTCTTCTTTGTTATGTAACACCGCCCCCCCCCCGCCCCGCCCTCCGTCAATGAGGAGCCCAACCGTCAATAGGAGGCTCCTTTTAATGGAAGCCCCTGGGAGACAGCTTAGACATTCCCCAGGATTCAAACCCTGACTCAGACCCTGCCATCTGCGCGAGCCTAGCAAGACATTCAGTACCCTGGGTCTCACTTTGGTTTCTCCAAAGACGGGAGGTATTGTGCACCCCATTTGCTCAGCTGTTGTGAAGCTTAAATGTGATAATGAGGCATTCCGTAGAGCTTGGTAAATTTTAAAGTGCTGTGAAAAATAAGGGATGGCTGAGCCAGGACGGGAAACAGAGCCACAGCAGCATATTATTGCCAACTGCGTGGTTATCTCAGGGGCCTCCCTGCAGCAGGTTGGTGGGAGGACGGGATGCAGAGGCTGTGTACCAGTCAGCCTGAAGGGGGCGCCAGGGAGGACAGAAAGTGCAGGGTGGGAGGTTAGGGTCCAGGAACTCGAATCCCGGCCAGCCATCTGCTTTATAAAGTGAAGCTTTATTGCAACACTGTCACAATAATTTGTTTAGTATTGCCTTTGGCTGCTTTCTCATCCTATTGGAAGACGAGCAGTTTTGACAGGGGCTGGATCAGCCGGCAAGGCCTAAAATATTTACAGTCTGTTTCTTTCCAGAAAAAGTTTATCTGATGCTGCTTTAAAGCAACTCTGAATTTACAAGAAACACAAAGGACGGTGACATCGTGTTTTCCATTGCCGAGTGACAGATCACCGCAAATTTAGTTGATCAAGATCATGAGCGAACATAAGTTCTTGTGTCTGATGCACTGTGAAGACAAACAATACTGAACTGTCAGAGTCTGGAGCAGAGGAAGTTTTATGGAAGGCCACGCAAGGAGGTGAGTGGTTCCTGCCCCACCAAACCTCACTCTCCCAAGGATTTCAGCTATTTCATCTATAGTAGGGTGTATATGGTAATCCCAATTTCCCAGTGCACCGCTCTCTTCACTTATCCCTGGTAAACATAAGTTTGTTAGGTACATCCATGACTCTGCTTCTGTACCAGCAGAACAATCATCGCTCTGCATTTTCTAAATCGGGGTGTGATTGCTTTACCACGCTGTGTTAGTTTTTGTTGCAGAGCAAAGTGAAGCAGCCATGTGCATGCATGTGTCCCCTCCTTCTGGAGCCCACCCCTTCCCCCTCCAGGTCATCACAGAGCACTGGGCTGACCTCCGTCCGCTTCGCAGCAGGTTCCCGCTGGCTGGCTGTTTCACACGAGGTCGTGTGTTATCTCAATGCTGCTTCCCCGACTCGCCCCACTGTCTCCTCCCCCACCCCCACTGTGTCCACAAGTGTGTTCTCCATGTCTGTGTTCCTGCCCTGCAAAGATGCCCGTCTGTACCATTTTTCTAGATTTCATATACGTATATGTGAGTTATATACAGTGTTTGTTTTGCTTTTTCTGGCTTCCTTCATGGTGTATAACAGACTCTAGTTTCATCCACATCACTACAAATGACCCAGTCTTCTTTCTTTTTTTGACTAATATTCTTTTGTATATATGTGCAGCATCTTTTTTTAATCCATTCATCTGCCGATGGACATTTAGGTGCTTCCGTGTCCTGGCTATTGAAAACAGTGCTGCGGTGAACAGTGGAGTGCACGTGTCTCTTTGAATTTGGTCTTCTCAGGGTATGTGCCCAGTAGGGGACTGTCGGGTCGTTCGGTAGTTAACGGCAAGGTGAGGGAGGGGTGGAGTTGCTTGTTTCAGCTTCTTGGGGCAGGACTCCTTTGTCCAAATAGGTCGGGTCATGATGTTCCTATAAACCTCCAATAAGGACAATGTTCTCGGTTCTGCCACTTTTCATCTCTGTATGAGTGGAAAACCCTTATACTCTTAAAGGTCAGAACCTTGAGAACTGGCTGTCCTATAAATTTCAGGCTATAGGCAACCTTCTTAACTCTAAACAAAACATAGACTACAAAGGCTAAAGTAAAAGAAGCAGATCTAATCTCATATGGAGGCAGAGCTGTTCTTCCCTGTTATAAAATGACATGTATTTATTATCTCATAATGGCCACGAGACGGCCGTCAGGGCATGCGTTATGTGAGTCTTCTGCGCAGGGTCTCCTGCGGCTGAAATCTAACCACTGGGTGGGATAATAATTTCACCTGAGGCTCAGAGTTCTCTCACCAGGCCCATCGGGTTGTTGGCAGAATTCCTTGCTTTGTGAGTTTAGGACTGTGGTGCCCATTCGCTTGGTAGCTGCAGGCCAGGAGCTGGTTTTGAGCCCACCCTTGCCTCTTGGCCCCCTCTCACCGTGTGTGCCAGCTTGCTTCTTCAAGGCATGTAACATGATGTCTCTACTGTTTTGAATTTCTCTTTGAGGGTTCTTCCCTGGTGGCTCAGATGGTAAAGCATCTGCCTACAAAGCAGGAGATCCGGTTTCAATCCCTGGGTCGGGAAGATCCCCTGGAGAAGGAAATGGCAACCCACTCCAGTATTTTTGCCTGGGCAATCCCATGGACAGAGGAGCCTGGTAGGCTACAGTCCATGGGGTCGCAAAGAGTCGGACACGACTGAGTGACTTCACTTTCTCTTTGAGGGTTACTCCGTCAGGTCAGACCCGGTCAGGGTCATTGCCTTTTTGGATGAACTCAGAGTCAACTATTGGAGACCCTACTTACATCTTAAAAATCTGGTACTCTCATAACAGAAGCATTATCCCATCATATCTCAGGGGCTGCCCCCATCCTAGGAGAGGGGAGTATAGAAATCTGCCCACTCCAACCACTCAGACAGATCTAGAGTGTGGAATATTTATAACACAACTATGTGTCGCCAAACAAGTGAAAAGGGAGGGGGACTGTATGAGATTCAAAGAAGTGCTTTAATTTAGACTGGACCTGGATTAAAACTAATAAAAACTACAAAACCCATTCTTGGGTAAACGAGGAAAATATGAATGAGAACAAGATATTAAATATTGTGATGGGATAATCGGTCATTTTCTTAGGTGTGGTAGTATTGCGGGGAAGAACCAAATCCAACTCCATGCTGGAACTGTTTCTTTGACTTGCTTTTCATTGCCTTTGTTATTATAATCACAGAGAAGGAACTTGTCTCAAAGAACCCTCCCCTCTGCCTTCTGTTAAACGGAAGCGCCTTTGTTCCGGACCCTGTCCACCTGTGCATGGTCAGAAGGAAGAAATGAACACATCCCCTGCCCAAGCCTTGCTATTCTAGGAGGTATTTGCAAGATTAATGCCTTTTTACTTTGTTTCCTAACCTCTCTCAGTCTTTGACCTGAAAAAGAACCTGACATTCCGACCTCGTAAGATGGCTGTTTTGAGACGTTAGTCTGCCATCTTCTCTGTCTGCTGGCTTTCCGAATAAAGTATCCGTTGCCTCCACACCTGGTCTCAGAGTCACTGACCTGTCATGGGGCATGCAGAGCGAACTTGGACTCGGTAACAGTAGCGGTATTATAATATCATAGTCATGTAGGAGAATATCCATAATATCCATAGTATTTAAAAAAGATCATTGAAGTATGACAAACACTCAGAAAAATTAATGTCATACATGAATTTTCAGTCTGAACAGACCTGAGTTACTAGCACTAGATGGAAATCAAATACATCACTAATCCCTGAAGCCGTTTTGCATGCCATTTCAATCATCACTCCTGACCCAGGTCTGATAGCACTGATTCCTTTGTTTGCCTTTGTGCTTTATGTATCTGGAATCATATAATATATAGTCATTTGTGTCTGATTGCTTTCATTCAACATTACGCTAGTGAGATTCATCCAGATGTTGCAGTAAACTGTAATAGTTTTGATGGAATCACTACTTTTTCTTCATAGAGGTGTCTAGTATGCTTTGAGAAAATTTTGCTGAATGGAGAATATTCTTAATTCTATTTTTTCACATTGAACTGTATGTTTCAGTGAAAATAAGTATTTCCACATGGGCATTTTTTGACCTTTAGTTAGAATACCTACTGTTCTTTGATAATTTCTTTTGAGACAAAAATCATAAAATTATGATCTCTTGAATGTTTCATCAAATTTAAATGTTGAATGAAAAGTGATTGACTTTATTATTTCACTCCAGTTCAGAAGAGAAATTTCTCCGAGTGAATCAGGGACTCCACCAAAAAGAGTCTTGTCACAGGTCGATATAATCCAAGTCACAGTTATGTAAATTCAGAATTAAATCTTGAACACTGATTTGTATGTTTGTTTAGGTTTTCCTTTTCAATGGAATGGATAAATTTCAATTTCAGTGCCTTCCAGTTTGCAAGATTTGCTTTCAATACTTGGAACTTGCCAAAACCTTCAAAAGTTAAAGGTTCTTGTGCTCCATTCCTTACATTTTTTGATTAAAGACCAAGATTTCTAACTGATTTTAAATAAATACAATACAAATTTTGGGAACATTTAAACAAAGGAGCTCAATATTATTGTAGATCACTCAGGTTGATTAAAGAGGAGCATTTCAAAGGCTTACATACTTCTATGATGCTGTGGACAAGAAGCAGGAAAGAAATGTTGAGCTGCCAAGCCAGAGAGGTTTGGTTTTTGTTATTCAGTCCCATCTTGATCAAAACATTTTGTACTCCCTTTCTCTAACTGTATCGCTATGAAAATACTTGTAAATGCTAAAAACTATAGCTTCTACTTTGATGGAAAAACCATCATAACTTGTTTGGATGTGATTCTAAATTATGTGTGCCACAGTTGACTTCAAATATAAGTCTGTGCCATAGGTTTCATAATTCAATAAGAACATCCTTTTCTTTTTTTCATGATTTCGTGCTTCAGGAAAACTTGTATTTGTCTTACCAGCACATAAACAGGGAGTGTTGTCTTCAAGCTTGACGTTTTATGTGGAATTTACAGCAGCGTTCACAATAATGTCAGCTATTTCATCTTTGTCAGAATGAACTCTCAACAGCTTTGCTTTGAAGAATTGGACAAAAAAAAATTCAAATTATTGGAGTAGATTTTCTGTTTGAAGTTTTTAATGACACTGACATAAAACCATTGTCATTTCACTGTATGAAACTGTAATTTTCTATTGGAGACAAGACATTACCAAGTATTGTTTTACTTTCTCTCTGTGCACAAAACACTGGAATTAAAGAAATGAGCTAAATTACTTTTGATGAGTTTGAAAAGTCGTGCTTTGTGGAGTGAAATGTAAACACACCTGCTATTTTAAATTGTCATCAGGCACAGTCTTTGAAAGCAAGGGGTAATGTGTCTTCAGATGATTTGTTATCTTCTACTGTTCAAATCCTCATGGACACTACTAAGACATCTGCTGTGGATGATAAATGGCGACAAACATTTTGTGCAAAATATATGGTCATCATTAACTGTCTTGAGTAACATGCACTTCTGTTTTTTGCTACCAAAAGTGCTCGCTGCAAAATATGAAAATGATACCAAACAATAATATATATTGTCTGACTTTTGCCTTATAAAAAATGGACCAAACTACTGTAGCAAAAGCTTTTGGACTACTCTCTAATACACTCTAGCTGGGCATCATTTACACCGAGGAGTCAGCCCAGTGGGCAGCGTGTTGGCATCATATGCTGCGTCATGGACCACAGTATGACTGGCTGGTACGCCAGGGGCTGCCAGGGGCACAGATTTGAATATTCCTGTCATCACCACCCTAGGCCTAAGAAATGAGCTGTCTCTAGATCCTATGTCTGGGTGATTTCTTTCTTTCTTTTTTTTTAAAATTTTTAAGCACGGGGCACCTTGCTTGCTGTCCTTGGACAAGAGATTTCATTCTGGAAAGAATCAAATAAAGAGAGACGAGACTTGGCTGATTATTAGTCTTTCAGATTTAAATACATGTCGGCGTGAGAGCCCTGCTCACTGTGTACATGTCCCCCACACTATTAGACTGACCACGGTAGCAGGTAGAAGTACAAAAATGGAAGTCTACCACGCTATTAATTAAAAGGTGAAAGGTCTGGGACAAATGCTGCACTATCTAGGATACTAGGACAGCAGGTTATCAGTGAAGGCCGTCCTGGGAAAACCTTTCAGTTGGAAACGTGCTTTTCTCTCCTCCCCTCCTTCCCTGCTCCCTTCCTCTCTCCCTCCCTCTTTCCTTCCTCCACCTTTCTTCTCTTTCTTTCCTCCCTTTCTCTTTTCCCTCTTGAAGCATTAAAGCCTTTCTTTCCTTCCAGATAACTGATGCTAAATACAGGTTTATGTTTCATGCCAGCAGCACTTTACTGAGGTATAATATAAATGCAGTAACTGACGTGACTGAACAGGGCTTCCCTGGGGGCTCAGATGGTAAAGAATCCGCCTGCAATGCGGGAGACCTAGGTTTGGTCCCTGGGTTGGGGAGATCCCCTGGAGGAGGGCACGGCAACCCACTCCAGTGTTCTTGCTTGGAGAATCCCCACGGGCAGAGGAGCTTGGAGGGCTGCAGTCCGTGGGGTCGCAGAGTCGGACACGAGTGAGCAGTGAAGTGCAGCACACACAGCAACTGAACGGCAACGAAATTCACTAACTGTTGCGATTTAAGTGCGCAGATTAATGGATTTTGATAGCATACATGTACACATATAACCATCACACAGATCGAGGTAGAGAAGATTTCCATAGCCCAGGAAGTCCTTCCTGTTCCTTTCCAGACCATCCTTCTTCCCTCATCCTCCAGAGGCGGGTTAGTCTGTCTACCTGAACTTCGTAGAAAGGAAATCTTTCTGTCTGGCTTCTTTCATTCATCATAACTTTCTTTTTTTGAGATTTGGCCATGTTGTTGTATGTATCACTGGTTCATCTCTTTAAAAAATGCTGAGTATGAATAGACTGCAATTCATTTATCCATCCTTCTGTCTTTACACATTTGGGTTGTTTTCAGTGTTGAGTTTCTATGAATAAAGGTGCAATGGATGTTGCTGTCATAGTTGTTTTGGGTGAACATAGGCATTTGTTCTCATGATACCAAGGAGGAGGAATTACTGGGACATAGGGTAGCTGTATCTTTAGCTTTATAAGAAACTGGAAAACGATTCTCCAAAGTCCTATAATCTTATACTGATCATACCAAGGGTCAGAAAGCACATGGAGAAATTGGAGTTCTCACTACAGGAGTTCCCACATTGCAGGTGGGAATGTCTTGGCAGTTGTTTAAAACATATCCAATTCCTTCAACAAAGGTAGGATAATTCATATTTTATTATTATTTTAGTTTGTAAAGCTTATGTTTATTAGGGAATTTGTCTATTTTCTCTGTTATCAAATTTATTGGCATAATGTTGGTTATACTATCTTCTTATTCTATTTTATATCTATAGGATCTGTAGTAATGCCCTTTTAAAATTTAAAATTTAAAAAATCTTGGTACTTGGGAGTTCTATTAATCTTTTCAAGGAAGCAAAGTTTGAGTTTTTGTTGAGTTTTTAAAAATCTATTTTTATTAACAGCTTTGTTGAGGTATAATTGACATTCATCTATTTTTTACGTCATTGATCTTTTTCTCATCTTTACTAGTTCTTTAATTCTATTTTCTTTGGGTTTGATTTGGTCTTCCTTTTCTAGCTCCTTGAAGTGGAAGCTTAGATAATTGATTCAAGACATTTCCCCTTTAGGGTTGTCATTTAGAACTCTAAGCACTGCTTTAATATCATCCCCATCCCAAATTTTCATATTTATTTCATTAGTGCTCAGTTTAAAATATTGCTTATTCCCATTTTAACTTATTTTTCCTGCACAGGTTATTTAAGAGTGTATTCTTTAATTTCTTTTAGTCACAAATTACTAAAATTATTGGGCTTCCCTTGTAGCTCAGTTGGTAAAGAATCCTCCTGCAATGCAAGAGACCTGGGTTCAATCCCTGGGTCAGGAAGATCCCCTGGAGAAGGAAATGGCAACTCACTCCAGTATTCTGGCCTGGAGAACCCCATGGACAGAGGAGCCTGGCAGGCTACAGTCTATGGGACCGCAAGTGTTGGACGTGACTGAGTAACTAAACCACCACCACCACTAGTGTTATTCATTTAATTCATTGTGGAAAGAGAACTTGTTTGTCTTGATTTCATTTCTTTGTGATTTATTGAGACCTGACCAGCATATAATCCATTTTGGTGGATGTTCCACATAAACTTGAATGGAATTTGGATTCTTCTGGCTTTGGGGGTGTAGCATTCCATGTATATCAATTAGATCAATTTGGTTAGTGGGATTCAACTATCTTCCCTTACCGACTTTGACCTACCTTTTCTACATATTACTGAAGAGAAGGGTTAGCATATCCATCTACGTATTTTCCTCACGTGTTTTGAAGCTGTGTTGTTGGGTATGTAAAGATGTATGATCGCTGTGTCCTTCTGAAAAATTCATGCTTCCCTTTATCTCTGGTTGTGTTCTTTTCCTTAAAGTCTCTTGTTCAATAATCATGTAGCCAGCTTACCTTCTTTATCTGAGCGCTTCCCTGGAATATAATTTTTCATTCTCTTGCCTTCAACCAATCTATGCCTTATCTTTAAAGAGTGTCCCCTGTAAAGAGCATATGGCACAAATGCCTATGGCTGATACATATTGGTGTGTGGCAAAAACCATCACAGTTTTGTAAAGCAATTATCCTCCAATTAAAATAAATAAATAAATTTAAACAATAGAAAAAAGAAACAAACAGCAGGTTATCCATATCATAAAAAAAATCCCTTACTCTCCCACTAGCATGATTCCCAGCTACAATCCTTCATAAAGAGTAAAAGTCACTATTAATGAGCATAGAGACAAAGGGTAAAGAATGGGTAACTACAATACTGTAAAGTAATTAGCCTCCAACTAATAAAAATAAATGGTAAAAAAAATTAAAAAAAATACATGTCTTCATAATATAAAAAAAAAAGAAAGGGTAACTGGAAAACTCAAGCATGTTGCATTGGGGAATGGGAGGTTGGATGTGGTGATCGGTTTCCTAGGATTATGCAGTCTTTTAGCTCTGTGATATCAGAGAGTAGCCCTGGGACTCTGAGAATTTGGGGGGTAGACTAAAGAGAAAGAGGGAAAGAAAAAGGAGGCAGATGGAACCAGCCAAACAAATTTCACCAAGCTTGCAGCTTTCCTTACAGAGCTGTAGTTCTTGCCCACTTCCGAGGTGCCAGTGAAAGCATTTCTTCTTTAGGGTAAGCTTCATATGGCATTGATGCTACTGATGCTTATCTCTCTGGGGAGAATGTGGGTGAGGATGAAGGACCCTATCAAAGCTACATCCCTTGGGAACTGAATTTTACAGATGACTTTTCTGATTGCGCCTTTTATGTCTTTGTTCCTCAGACTGTAGGTCAAAGCGTTCAGCATAGGGATGACCACAGTGTAAAAGACACGATCTTGTTCTCCTCTGGGGATTTTGTCTGAGTTACTTCTCTGGCACATGAAGGCAAGTGTCCCAAGGAAGAGAACAAAAGCAGTGAGATAGGAGGTGCAGGTGGAGAAGGTCTTGGCTTTCCCACCAGGAGACTTCATTCTCAGAATCTGAGAGTTCTGATGATGAGTGTGTAGGAGACCAGGAAGATCGTGCCATTGGCCAGGAACATGAGTTTGGCAGGAAAGAGGATGACAATTTCACTTTGTGTCATGCTGTGGGAGGCAAGCTTTAGCAGGGGTGGGAGATGGCAGAAGAAGTTGATCTGATTGTCATCACAGAAGGAGAGGGTAAATGTGCACACGGTCCACAGGATGGCCCTTGATAACCCACAGACGTAGGCCCCGGAAACAAGCCCATACAGATGCCTGGAGACATCACCGCGTTATAGCTCGGTGGATTGCTAATGGCAACAAAGCGGTCACAGGTCATCACAGCGAGCAGGAAGAGTGAACTGACGGTGAAGACAATGGTGGAGATGGTGAACTGATGGTGAAGATGGTGAAGAAATAGAACTGGGGTGCACATCGGCCATAGGAGATGACCATTTTGCTTGTGGTCAGTGTGGCCAGGACTGGAGGGGTGATGACCACGGCGTAGCAGGCATCCAGCAGGGAAAGAAGGCCCAGGAAGAAGTCCATGGGGTGTGGAGTTGGGTGTCCCCTGGGGTTAGAATAAGCATCTCCACATTTCCCAGAAGGGTGACTAGATAGAAATTGGGAAACATCAGGAAGCGCGGAATGGTCAGTTCAGGGTGATCTGTGAAACCCACGAGAATGAACTTTGTCACAATGGTGAGATTTCTTTGGCCGCAGGTTCCATTCAGCTGGGTGGCCTCAAAAGGAGAAAAGAATTAGAGATTCCAGACCTGCAGGCCTTTGTCTTCCTTAGTGTCAGATATTAGATGAAAATCTCATATTTTTCTGCTCAGAGAGAGAAAAAAATGTTATGATTTAAAGAATCTGCAGGCACTGTCCTGGTGGTCCAGTGGCTAAGACTCCGAGCTTCCAGTGCAGGGCGCCTGGGCTCGATTCCTGGCCCGGAAACTAGATCTCACATGCTGCAACTAAAAATTCCACATGCCACAAAAGATTGAAGATTCCATGTTCTATAGCAAAGACCTGGTGCACCAAGTGAAGAAATAAATAACAATAAGTAATAACAATAAAAGAACCTATAGCTGGCAGGTACTATGGAGAGTGTTTACCTATCTGTGTTTCCTTCTGGAAAATGGACTCGGGGTAGGTATTTCTTCAGGTTCACTTGCTTGTTGTCTAAGGTCTAAGACCAGAGAAAACCTTAGACTATCAAGACTAGAAGGGACCAATCTGGAGTCTCTCTTTCCTAGAATATCCCCAACAGATGGTCACACAGCCCAGATGTACCCCAGGGCTGCCTTGTATGGATTCCAAAGTTGGGCCTTGACAACTCCCAGCAGGACGTAGACTGTGATGTGAATGCTGCCTCCAGAGTGGTCGGACGCGGAGCCCTCGGTGGTCGGATGCGAAGTCCTCTGTGTCAGACGCTGAGTCCTCTGTTACCTGATGGAGACTTTCTGGGCACTCTACCTTTGGAAAATTCTTCCTGTTGGGAAAGCCACATTGCCCTTTCTGTATCTGCTACACATTAGTACTGGGTTTCCCAGTTGGCACAGTGGGATGATCTGCCAGTGCAGGAGAGGCAGGAGAGGCAGCTTTGATCCCTGGGTCGGGAAGATCCCCCGGAGGAGGACATGGCAACCCACTCCAGTATTCTTGCCTGGGAAACCCCATGGACAGAGGAGCCTGGCCGGCTACAGTCCACAGGGTTGCAAAGAGTCGGACACGACTGAGCGACCGAGTTTAAGGTCAAGTCTTCCACATTAGTATTATGCTTGATTCTGGACGTTGGGCAAGACCCCGCTCTCCCAAGACAGAAAGCGATCATGCCCACTCTTATCACGTCTCTTATTCTTTAGGTTGTTCCCATTTTTTTTTTTTTTTTAATTTTTTTATTAGTTGGAGGCTAATTACTTCACAACATTTCAGTGGGTTTTGTCATACATTGATATGAATCAGCCATAGATTTACACTTATTCCCCATCCCGATCCCCCCCTCCCACCTCCCTCTCCACCCGATTCCTCTGGGTCTTCCCAGTGCACCAGGCCCGAGCACTTGTCTCATGCATCCCACCTGGGCTGGTGATCTGTTTCACCATAGATAGTATACATGCTGTTCTTTTGAAACATCCCACCCTCACCTTCTCCCACAGAGTTCAAAAGTCTGTTCTGTATTTCTGTGTCTCTTTTTCTGTTTTGCATATAGGGTTATCGTTACCATTTTTCTAAATTCCATATATATGTGTTAGTATGCTGTAATGTTCTTTATCTTTCTGGCTTACTTCACTCTGTATAATGGGCTCCAGTTTCATCCATCTCATTAGGACTGATTCAAATGAATTCTTTTTAATGGCTGAGTAAAATTCCATGGTGTATATGTACCACAGCTTCCTTATCCATTCATCTGCTGATGGGCATCTAGGTTGCTTCCATGTCCTGGGCTATTATAAACAGTTTGACTGCGCATGAACTTGGGGTTGCATGGTGTCTCTTTCAGATCTGGTTTCCTCAGTGTGTATGCCCAGAAGTGGGATTGCTGGGTCATATGGCAGTTCTATTTCCAGTTTTTTAAGAAATCTCCACACTGTTTTCCATAGTGGCTGTACTAGTTTGCATTCCCACCAACAGTGTTAAGAGGGTTCCCTTTTCTCCACACCCTCTCCAGCATTTATTGCTTGTAGACTTTTGGATAGCAGCCATCCTGACTGGCGTGTAATGGTACCTCATTGTGGTTTTTGATTTGCATTTCTCTGATAATGAGTGATGTTGAGCATCTTTTCATGTGTTTGTTAGCCATCTGTATGTCTTCTTTGGAGAAATGTCTGTTTAGTTCTTTGGCCCATTTTTTGATTGGGTCATTTATTTTCTGGAATTGAGCTTCAAGAATTGCTTGTATATTTTTGAAGAATTAATCCTTTGTCTGTTTCTTCATTTGCTTATTATTTTCTCCCAATCGACGGCTCTGTCTTTTCACCTTACTTTATAGTTTCCTTTGTAGATGCAAAAGCTTTTAAGTCTTCATTAGATCCCATTTGTTTAGTTTTGCTTTTATTCCAATATTCTGGGAGGTGGGTCATAGAGGATCTTGCTGTGATTTATGTCAGAGAGTGTTTTGCCTATGTTCTCCTCTAGGAGTTTTATAGTTTCTGGTCTTACATTTAGATCTTTAATCCATTTTGAGTTTATTTTTGTGTATGGTGTTAGAAAGTGTTCTAGTTTCATTCTTTTACAAGTGGTTGACCAGTTTTTCCCAGCACCACTTGTTAAAGAGGTTGTCTTTTTTCCATTGTATGTTCTTGCCTCCTTTGTCAAAGATAAGGTGTCCATAGGTTCGTGGATTTATCTCTGGGCTTTCTATTCTGTTCCATTGATCTATATTTCTGTCTTTGTGCCAGTACCATACTGTCTTGATGACTGTGGCTTTGTAGTAGAGTCTGAAGTCGGCAGGTTGATTCCTCCAGTTCCATTCTTCTTTCTCAAGATTACTTGGGCTATTCCGAAGGGTTTTTTGTATTTCCCTACAAAATTGCTGAAATTATTTGGTCTAGTATCTTGTGAAAAACCCGTTTGGGTTAGCTTGATAGGGATTGTGCATTGAATTCTAATAGATTTGCTTTTGGGTTAGAAATAGCCATTTTGACAATATTGATTCT